>NW_026705588.1:0-300000 GCF_029867415.1 Vicia villosa
CAATCTAGATAGGAGGCGTGATCCAGGTCTTAATTATTAATTGTTAAATATTATTATTTAATTAATTTGGACACATCACTTAATATCATATTGTTCCACCATTTTAATGTCCCCACTTGGGTAACAGGCTTACGCAACTAAGCCCGACAAATCATTATGTAGAGTCTTTCCTTATAAACCTTGCAAAAAGGATTATTATGGCCGATGTGGGACTCGTTATAATAACAATTCACCAATGAAGTAGTTATCTCATCCTTCGATTAAATAACTTTATTTTTAGTTAATATAATTATTAAGTTAGCTCGTTTAGAAATATAAAGTAATTTAAATTTGTTTAAGAGTTGAAAACATGATCATCACGTAATTTAAATAACATAAAATATTTTAAGTATTGCGCATTATTATATAAAAACAATTGATGGAAACAATTACGAATTATTTTCTAAAATATACTCAATTAATTTGACCTCTATAGTTAGGCGATGAAAAAATTTATTTAAAATACCACATAATGAAATCAATTAACAATTAAATCGAATCACACTATCAAATATTTTTCAACGAAATTAAAATGTGGCTTTATTAAATGATTCAAATCGCTTCAATAAGGAAATGGTTATCTCGGGATCTACCGAATTAGTTAATCAACTAATAATTATTTATTTATTTAAATCATATTATTATCATTGTTATCGATTTATAAGAAAATAGTACCTGTCACCCTAGCCTGGTGATTCATCTATTTCGTACATGTAAAAAAGAAAATTAAGTTACATCATTCATTATCGAAATTCAAGTCTGACACTTAAAAATAAAAAGTGGTAGTAATTGGATATTAAAAGTATGATAAAAAATGATGGTTCAATCATTAGTGAACCCTCCAACTTTTTGATGTCCCAATGAACTCCGTAAGGTTTGTGCTTTCTGCTCTGGTAAGCCAGATAGCATGAAACACTGAAGCTCGTGTCTCGACGTCAAATATTATTTGACGTACCCCCAAAGTCCATCAATGGCAATCTAGATAGGAGGCGTGATCCAGGTCTTAATTATTAATTGTTAAATATTATTATTTAATTAATTTGGACACATCACTTAATATCATATTGTTCCACCATTTTAATGTCCCCACTTGGGTAACAGGATTACGCAACTAAGCCCGACAAATCATTATGTAGAGTCTTTCCTTATAAACCTTGCAAAAAGGATTATTATGGCCGATGTGGGACTCGTTATAATAACAATTCACCAATGAAGTAGTTATCTCATCCTTCGATTAAATAACTTTATTTTTAGTTAATATAATTATTAAGTTAGCTCGTTTAGAAATATAAAGTAATTTAAATTTGTTTAAGAGTTGAAAACATGACCATCACGTAATTTAAATAACATAAAATATTTTAAGGATTGCGCATTATTATATAAAAACAATTGATGGAAACAATTACGAATTATTTTCTAAAATATACTCAATTAATTTGACCTCTATAGTTAGGCGATGAAAAAATTTATTTAAAATACCACATAATGAAATCAATTAACAATTAAATCGAATCACACTGTCAAATATTTTTCAACGAAATTAAAATGTGACTTTATTAATTGATTCAAATCGCTTCAATAAGGAAATGGTTATCTCGGGATCTACCGAATTAGTTAATCAACTAATAATTATTTATTTATTTAAATCATATTATTATCATTATTATCGATTTATAAGAAAATAGTACCTGTCACCCTAGCCTGGTGATTCATCTATTTCGTACATATAAAAAAGAAAATTAAGTTACATCATTCATTATCGAAATTCAAGTCTGACACTTAAAAATAAAAAGTGGTAGTAATTGGATATTAAAAGTATGATAAAAAATGATGGTTCAATCATTAGTGAACCCTCCAACTTTTTGATGTCCCAATGAACTCCGTAAGGTTTGTGCTTTCTGCTCTGGTAAGCCAGATAGCATGAAACACTGAAGCTCGTGTCTCGACGTCAAATATTATTTGACGTACCCCCAAAGTCCATCAATGGCAATCTAGATAGGAGGCGTGATCCAGGTCTTAATTATTAATTGTTAAATATTATTATTTAATTAATTTGGACACATCACTTAATATCATATTGTTCCACCATTTTAATGTCCCCACTTGGGTAACAGGCTTACGCAACTAAGCCCGACAAATTATTATGTAGAGTCTTTCCTTATAAACCTTGCAAAAAGGATTATTATGGTCGATGTGGGACTCGTTATAATAACAATTCACCAATGAAGTAGTTATCTCATCCTTCGATTAAATAACTTTATTTTTAGTTAATATAATTATTAAGTTAGCTCGTTTAGAAATATAAAGTAATTTAAATTTGTTTAAGAGTTGAAAACATGATCATCACGTAATTTAAATAACATAAAATATTTTAAGTATTGCGCATTTTTATATAAAAACAATTGATGGAAACAATTACGAATTATTTTCTAAAATATACTCAATTAATTTGACCTCTATAGTTAGGCGATGAAAAAATTTATTTAAAATACCACATAATGAAATCAATTAACAATTAAATCGAATCACACTGTCAAATATTTTTCAACGAAATTAAAATGTGACTTCATTAATTGATTCAAATCGCTTCAATAAGGAAATGGTTATCTCGGGATCTACCGAATTAGTTAATCAACTAATAATTATTCATTTATTTAAATCATATTATTATCATTATTATCGATTTATAAGAAAATAGTACCTGTCACCCTAGCCTGATGATTCATCTATTTCGTACATATAAAAAAGAAAATTAAGTTACATCATTCATTATCGAAATTCAAGTCTGACACTTAAAAATAAAAAGTGGTAGTAATTGGATATTAAAAGTATGATAAAAAATGATGGTTTAATCATTAGTGAACCCTCCAACTTTTTGATGTCCCAATGAACTCCGTAAGGTTTGTGCTTTCTGCTCTGGTAAGCCAGATAGCATGAAACACTGAAGCTCGTGTCTCGACGTCAAATATTATTTGACGTACCCCCAAAGTCCATCAATGGCAATCTAGATAGGAGGCGTGATCCAGGTCTTAATTATTAATTGTTAAATATTATTATTTAATTAATTTGGACACATCACTTAATATCATATTGTTCCACCATTTTAATGTCCCCACTTGGGTAACAGGCTTACGCAACTAAGCCCGACAAATCATTATGTAGAGTCTTTCCTTATAAACCTTGCAAAAAGGATTATTATGGCCGATGTGGGACTCGTTATAATAACAATTCACCAATGAAGTAGTTATCTCATCCTTCGATTAAATAACTTTATTTTTAGTTAATATAATTATTAAGTTAGCTCGTTTAGAAATATAAAGTAATTTAAATTTGTTTAAGAGTTGAAAACATGATCATCACGTAATTTAAATAACATAAAATATTTTAAGTATTGTGCATTATTATATAAAAACAATTGATGGAAACAATTACGAATTATTTTCTAAAATATACTCAATTAATTTGACCTCTATAGTTAGGCGATGAAAAAATTTATTTAAAATACCACATAATGAAATCAATTAACAATTAAATCGAATCACACTGTCAAATATTTTTCAACGAAATTAAAATGTGACTTTATTAATTGATTCAAATCGCTTCAATAAGGAAATGGTTATCTCGGGATCTACCGAATTAGTTAATCAACTAATAATTATTTATTTATTTAAATCATATTATTATCATTATTATCGATTTATAAGAAAATAGTACCTGTCACCCTAGCCTGATGATTCATCTATTTCGTACATATAAAAAAGAAAATTAAGTTACATCATTCATTATAGAAATTCAAGTCTGACACTTAAAAATAAAAAGTGGTAGTAATTGGATATTAAAAGTATGATAAAAAATGATGGTTCAATCATTAGTGAACCCTCCAACTTTTTGATGTCCCAATGAACTCCGTAAGGTTTGTGCTTTCTGCTCTGGTAAGCCAGATAGCATGAAACACTGAAGCTCGTGTCTCGACGTCAAATATTATTTGACGTACCCCCAAAGTCCATCAATGGCAATCTAGATAGGAGGCGTGATCCAGGTCTTAATTATTAATTGTTAAATATTATTATTTAATTAATTTGGACACATCACTTAATATCATATTGTTCCACCATTTTAATGTCCCCACTTGGGTAACAGGCTTACGCAACTAAGTCCGACAAATCATTATGTAGAGTCTTTCCTTATAAACCTTGCAAAAAGGATTATTATGGCCGATGTGGGACTCGTTATAATAACAATTCACCAATGAAGTAGTTATCTCATCCTTCGATTAAATAACTTTATTTTTAGTTAATATAATTATTAAGTTAGCTCGTTTAGAAATATAAAGTAATTTAAATTTGTTTAAGAGTTGAAAACATGATCATCACGTAATTTAAATAACATAAAATATTTTAAGTATTGCGCATTTTTATATAAAAACAATTGATGGAAACAATTACGAATTATTTTCTAAAATATACTCAATTAATTTGACCTCTATAGTTAGGCGATGAAAAATTTTATTTAAAATACCACATAATAAAATCAATTAACAATTAAATCGAATCACACTGTCAAATATTTTTCAACGAAATTAAAATGTGACTTTATTAATTGATTCAAATCGCTTCAATAAGGAAATGGTTATCTCGGGATCTACCGAATTAGTTAATCAACTAA
This sequence comes from Vicia villosa, assembly GCF_029867415.1. Classification (NCBI taxonomy): domain Eukaryota; kingdom Viridiplantae; phylum Streptophyta; class Magnoliopsida; order Fabales; family Fabaceae; genus Vicia; species Vicia villosa. Next base: position 4,705 of record NW_026705588.1, read on the forward strand.
TAATTATTTATTTATTTAAATCATATTATTATCATTATTATCGATTTATAAGAAAATAGTACCTGTCACCCTAGCCTGATGATTCATCTATTTCGTACATATAAAAAAGAAAATTAAGTTACATCATTCATTATCGAAATTCAAGTCTGACACTTAAAAATAAAAAGTGGTAGTAATTGGATATTAAAAGTATGATAAAAAATGATGGTTCAATCATTAGTGAACCCTCCAACTTTTTGATGTCTCAATGAACTCCGTAAGGTTTGTGCTTTCTGCTCTGGTAAGCCAGATAGCATGAAACACTGAAGCTCGTGTCTCGACGTCAAATATTATTTGACGTACCCCCAAAGTCCATCAATGGCAATCTAGATAGGAGGCGTGATCCAGGTCTTAATTATTAATTGTTAAATATTATTATTTAATTAATTTGGACACATCACTTACTATCAAATTGTTCCACCATTTTAATGTCCCCACTTGGGTAACAGGCTTACGCAACTAAGCCCGACAAATTATTATGTAGAGTCTTTCCTTATAAACCTTGCAAAAAGGATTATTATGGCCGATGTGGGACTCGTTATAATAACAATTCACCAATGAAGTAGTTATCTCATCCTTCGATTAAATAACTTTATTTTTAGTTAATATAATTATTAAGTTAGCTCGTTTAGAAATATAAAGTAATTTAAATTTGTTTAAGAGTTGAAAACATGATCATCACGTAATTTAAATAACATAAAATATTTCAAGTATTGCGCATTTTTATATAAAAACAATTGATGGAAACAATTACGAATTATTTTCTAAAATATACTCAATTAATTTGACCTCTATAGTTAGGCGATGAAAAAATTTATTTAAAATACCACATAATGAAATCAATTAACAATTAAATCGAATCACACTGTCAAATATTTTTCAACGAAATTAAAATGTGACTTTATTAATTGATTCAAATCGCTTCAATAAGGAAATGGTTATCTCGGGATCTACCGAATTAGTTAATCAACTAATAATTATTTATTTATTTAAATCATATTATTATCATTATTATCGATTTATAAGAAAATAGTACCTGTCACCCTAGCCTGATGATTCATCTATTTCGTACATATAAAAAAGAAAATTAAGTTACATCATTCATTATCGAAATTCAAGTCTGACACTTAAAAATAAAAAGTGGTAGTAATTGGATATTAAAAGTATGATAAAAAATGATGGTTCAATCATTAGTGAACCCTCCAACTTTTTGATGTCCCAATGAACTCCGTAAGGTTTGTGCTTTCTGCTCTGGTAAGCCAGATAGCATGAAACACTGAAGCTCGTGTCTCGACGTCAAATATTATTTGACGTACCCCCAAAGTCCATCAATGGCAATCTAGATAGGAGGCGTGATCCAGGTCTTAATTATTAATTGTTAAATATTATTATTTAATTAATTTGGACACATCACTTAATATCATATTGTTCCACCATTTTAATGTCCCCACTTGGGTAACAGGCTTACGCAACTAAGCCCGACAAATCATTATGTAGAGTCTTTCCTTATAAACCTTGCAAAAAGGATTATTATGGCCGATGTGGGACTCGTTATAATAACAATTCACCAATGAAGTAGTTATCTCATCCTTCGATTAAATAACATTATTTTTAGTTAATATAATTATTAAGTTAGCTCGTTTAGAAATATAAAGTAATTTAAATTTGTTTAAGAGTTGAAAACATGATCATCACATAATTTAAATAACATAAAATATTTTAAGTATTGCGCATTATTATATAAAAACAATTGATGGAAACAATTACGAATTATTTTCTAAAATATAGTCAATTAATTTGACCTCTATAGTTAGGCGATGAAAAAATTTATTTAAAATACCACATAATGAAATCAATTAACAATTAATTCGAATCACATTGTCAAATATTTTTCAACGAAATTAAAATGTGACTTTATTAATTGATTCAAATCGCTTCAATAAGGAAATGGTTATCTCGGGATCTACCGAATTAGTTAATCAACTAATAATTATTTATTTATTTAAATCATATTATTATCATTATTATCGATTTATAAGAAAATAGTACCTGTCACCCTAGCCTGATGATTCATCTATTTCGTACATATAAAAAAGAAAATTAAGTTACATCATTCATTATCGAAATTCAAGTCTGACACTTAAAAATAAAAAGTGGTAGTAATTGGATATTAAAAGTATGATAAAAAATGATGGTTCAATCATTAGTGAACCCTCCAACTTTTTGATGTCCCAATGAACTCCGTAAGGTTTGTGCTTTCTGCTCTGGTAAGCCAGATAGCATGAAACACTGAAGCTCGTGTCTCGACGTCAAATATTATTTGACGTACCCCCAAAGTCCATCAATGGCAATCTAGATAGGAGGCGTGATCCAGGTCTTAATTATTAATTGTTAAATATTATTATTTAATTAATTTGGACACATCACTTAATATCATATTGTTCCACCATTTTAATGTCCCCACTTGGGTAACAGGCTTACGCAACTAAGCCCGACAAATCATTATGTAGAGTCTTTCCTTATAAACCTTGCAAAAAGGATTATTATGGCCGATGTGGGACTCGTTATAATAACAATTCACCAATGAAGTAGTTATCTCATCCTTCGATTAAATAACTTTATTTTTAGTTAATATAATTATTAAGTTAGCTCGTTTAGAAATATAAAGTAATTTAAATTTGTTTAAGAGTTGAAAACATGATCATCACGTAATTTAAATAACATAAAATATTTTAAGTATTGCGCATTATTATATAAAAACAATTGATGGAAACAATTACGAATTATTTTCTAAAATATACTCAATTAATTTGACCTCTATAGTTAGGCGATGAAAAAATTTATTTAAAATACCACATAATGAAATCAATTAACAATTAAATCGAATCACACTGTCAAATATTTTTCAACGAAATTAAAATGTGACTTTATTAATTGATTCAAATCGCTTCAATAAGGAAATGGTTATCTCGGGATCTACCGAATTAGTTAATCAACTAATAATTATTTATTTATTTAAATCATATTATTATCATTATTATCGATTTATAAGAAAATAGTACCTGTCACCCTAGCCTGATGATTCATCTATTTCGTACATATAAAAAAGAAAATTAAGTTACATCATTCATTATCGAAATTCAAGTCTGACTGTGGACCTCCGATTTTTTTAATTCCGGGCCATACCTCTGTTCTGTAGAGATACGTGAACTGACTCTTTTTTGTCGCTTAATGCTTTCGCATTTTTGAAAATTCACAGAGTCGCCACCGACCTTTTATTTTATCCAATTAAGGAAAGGTTTATAAAAGAAACAGAAAAAAGAGCTTTAAGAAATTCTGGGTAAGGGGGTAGGTTATACAAAGGGAAGGTGTTAGCACCCTTTGTATCCATGGTTATCCATGGGCTCTTAAGTTTGCTTAGCTCACTTATTTTTCGATCACTTTTCAATTGCTCTGAAATTGCTCATATGTGGTTTCACATACTTTTGTAAATTGAATTTTGTAATGATCCGTGTGTGGATGTATACAAAATGCTTGTTTATCTTTCGAAAGATGTTTTGAAAAGAACGTTAACTTTGTAATAACCCGTGTTTGGATGTATACAAAGTATTGTCTTTTTTTGAAAGTTTTGAAAAATCAACAGTGTATGAGAATTTTGTTTGTTTTGATTTGAGCAAGCAAACTAGGAGGTCTACCCTGAGTTGTAAGGTCTTTATCCTATTTCCTTTAAAAATCTATCCTTTCATCGGATATAAAAGCAAGGTTCGATTTTGTACTCAAAACAGTGGAATTTTGACTTTGATTTTGAAAGGAATGAGAAGGGATTACCTGAAGAGGTGCAAGTGTGATTGTGATTGGATTCAGATATTTATCTTTGAAGTTAGTGATCTAACGGTTCAATTTTATCTTTGACATACACGCAGTTTATATTTGCTGGAAATTAAAGTGCGGAAATGTAAAGTGCGGAAAGTAAATCTACGCTATTACATCGATTGTGCGGGAAATGTAAACTAGCCTATTTACATGAATTTGACATCCTATACATTTATCTAGGAATTTTAAATTGCAAGAAAAATAAAAGGCATGTTTTTGGAATTTTTATGATTGGTCTTAATTATAATTAATGCATGATTAATTAAATTAAAATGAAGAAAAAAGATGAAAATAGATTTAAACCTAGAAATTAAGTTTAAAATATGTACAAAATATTTGTTAATTAATTTTAAAACAAAACTAATTTTTTTTGGAATTTTTGAAATTGATTGGAAATTGATTAAGCTAATTAATACATAATTATACAAATAATTATACAAATAATTAAAACTTAAAAAGAAAATTATTCAAAATATGTACAAAATTAGTTTATAATATATAAATAATTTTTAACATTAAGAACAATTTTTTTTATGATTTTTTGATTGGTTAGAATAATTAAAAAGCAAATATATAAATATATACTAATTAATTATACAAAATATTGAAATTTTGAAGAAAAATAAAATATTTTTATTTCAGAAAATAATATATTATTTTAGAAGTCTAAAAATATTTTTTGTGTATTTTTTGGATTTTTAAAACTATTTTTAATTAATTTAACAAAGAAATTAAAATAAAATAGAAAATAAAATAGAAAATAAAAGGATACTGATCCTGTGTGGTTTGATTGAGGGAGTATGGTATGCACGCATGATCTGGTACGTTGGATGAGCCATTAAATGAAATCAGGTGGTCCAGAAATTGAGGCACATGGCTTACGTTACACCTGCAAGGCACAGAATTAGAGAAAATTCAAAAAGTACGCGCGCGCTTCTGAACCAATGAGGTGGAGACACCTCATCGTCTTCAACCTCTCGCCAGGGGTTTCAACAGCGCTTTTGTAAAAAAGCGCTATAATAAGTGAACCCTAAATCTGCAAAATAACGAATAGGGGTAAACAAGCAAATAAATTTGGCGCAATGGTACCATTTGATTCGTCTTGTTCCGCTGAATTTAACCATGTCCTTAATTTTGCTTAATTTTGGCCCTAATGAAAAACCCTAATTTTGAACTAAGCAAACCCTAAAATGGTATATGCTACAAACAGCCATTAAAGTCCAATTGAAGCTCCAGAAACGACCAGAGCTTCAAACCAAACACAATTATGCATCTACATCTTGTTAAATATGCGTGAGTTATGAGATATAAGTTGGTTTTAGTTTGAACAAACCGTGGCTTTATATAGCTCGATTCAGTGAAGTTTAGGACTTGGAAATGATTGGAATTGTTTCAGTGTAGCTCAGAGATGATGTTTGAATGTTTATTTTATATTGAAATGGACTGAAACTTAAAATTCGAATTTCAAGTTTCTTTGAAAATTACAAGTGGTTACAAGTATGCTATATGCTTATGGATGCTTCTGAACTCGTCTCTCTTTTGTTACTGAACTAAGATAGCTTATTTATAAGCTATGTGTGCTTACAATTGAAGCTAATATGTGCCTTAGTTGCCTTTGTTGAAACTTTAGTTTTTTAATATTAAAAACCTTTGAAAAATTGACCAAGTCTTGCTCTCCTTCAATGCACCTGCCTTGCCCTTCAATTCTCTGCAGAAGATGAAGATTCCTTAGGGGTGAGTCATGCTTGGAAGTTAAGCTACCATTATCCATGCATTTTCCTTTTAATTTTAATCTTAAAGTAAGATAAAATCATGCAAAAAATGGATAAAAAAGGTATGGGCTTAGTCTTGGTCGTGGGAGGCCCATAGTAACATGGCAATGATGTTTGAATGCTGAAAACTTGGCCCCATTTGGAAAAAATGCCATTTTGAACAATGTTGGTTTCATGCATTTTCCAAAATTTAGCCAACTTTAACAAGGTGTAAATCCCTCAATTTTTGTCATATGAAGGAGATCTTGCACTTTTTGGAAACCTCAAAGAGTCCTCTAACCAATGCCTTTGGTCTCATGTCAAAATGATTTTTGAAGCTCCTTGTGTGTCCTTTTGAAAAAAGTGTCTTTTTGTTGACTTTGAAAATGACCTGTAATGTCTTTGATCATATTTTTCAAATGGTGAATCCATTGACCATGGGATCAATGGAATTTGAAAGATAATTGAATTTCCTTCAAAACAAGCTTTGGTTTTAATTTTTTGGATGAAGGATGAGAGAGTTATGATCAGTCAAAGTTGAGTTGACTTTTCAGGCAAAAACCCTAATTTTGAATCTTAGGGTTTTGTTGATTTTTGATCTTTCCTTGATGAATTATGATCACCCAATGATCAAATGATGAATCCTTTGACAAAATATGGACTTTGACAAAAAATTTCATTTTTGACTGTCTGTTGACTTTTTTGGTCAAACGGGTCGTCTGTTGACTGTTTGAGCTGCTGACGGTGCGTCTGAGTGAATTGAAGTTTGAAAATTTGTATGATGGTACTTTGAGATATATGGATGTGTATGAAATCCATTTGAGCTCTCAAAAACTTGTTGCTCCTGTAAAAACAAGAAAAACCCTGATTAGGGACTGTTTGTGTAGGAGACAGTTAAGCGTACCTGATTTTTGTGCAGTGCTGAGTTTCTGCTAATCGCGTGATATTCAGAAGACTTCTAGCACAAAGATCTTGAAATTTTGAATTGTGAAAGATTGATTTGATTGATGGTACAAAACACTGAGAATTGTACTGCCAGCAGTTTGGCTGTCAACTGACTGTTCAGGTATTGACGTAGCAGTTAGAGTGAAAAATCAACAGTCAAAGTTAATTTTCTTTTTTGTTGTTTTTGTTTTATGTTTTATGTGAAAAATGAAAGTTTATTTACATGACTTGTTAGAAAAACACAGACATAATAAATAACTAATATTTACGGTATGCGGGCAAAATTACCGATAATAACCCTGAAAATCATTTAATGCACAGAAATAGGAATATTTGACTGGAAGAAAACACACAAAATATTATCTTAGTAATTAAGCAATATTATGACAAATAGTACAACATTTAATACTGACAGTACAAATATCACATACTATATTGAACAGTACGACGAATAAACGGTACATTTAAGAAATAAGAAATACGGCAAATTTTAAGAATGACGATTAATGACCCATTCTATGAAAAATAACATGTAGATGATTGGGAGTGCAACCATTGCAGGTCCACACTCTTCAGGACTATGCAGGCAGAAGAAAGTCATGATCACCGTAGCAATGGTGATGACTGTAAGAAACAGTGTCTCTATCCACTTTGCCATTCTTGTCAGGGAAGAAGAGAAAATAGATATGAGATAGGAATTTGAAAGATGAGTTGGAATTTGATGTGAGATTTTATGGAAGAAAATGAGAGGTATTTATAGAATGGAAAGAAGGAAAGAGACGTTGGGGAATGATGTGATTCCGTACAAAAGGAAAATTTGAGTGGAAGTAAGATTTGAAAGAAAGTGGAGATAGTGTTGGGAAAAAGGAGAGATTTGATTTTTGAAAAAGAGATTTGAAAAGATTTTTGCAAATAATGGAATATAGCACAAAAATTAGTGGGAAACAAAAGATAATAATAATCTACTTGTTACCAGTACAGTCTGAGTTTCCTGATTCTGCGCCTGCAAAAAGATTTAACTCTGTACCAATTGTGTCAGTACCATTTATCTGTAAATAAATAAATATCATGTGTGAAGTAATAAACAGTATTTGGTGTTTGCGTAAGAATAAATTCAACTGCAGGCCAAATTACTGTATACGAAAAATTCTAAAAACTAAGTGTTTCATATGTTAGGATATTTGTTGAAATAATCCATAATTATATGAGACTCTTAATTTTCAGATTGGAGTTTTCTTGAAAAAAGATGTGGGCAAATTTTGGGGTATAACAGCCCGGAAAAATAAGTATATGCTTGATTTGGACGTTTGTGAAGTTTATTGGAATTTTACCGTTTTTGGAGTCGTTTCAGTCGGTATTAGTTCGGGATGGCGGACTAATATTTAATTGAAGGTTTTCATATTTTTGGTACTAGAAATATCATTAAGGTAATATTCCGCATTTTGGGGGTGTTTGAACGATATTTGAGCGTAGGGGCATTTTGGTCATTTCCGCGGGGTAGATATTTTCTTTATAAGAAAGAGATATTTGTGAGAAGGGAAAAAGGGTGGAAAGAAAAAGAAGAGAAAGAAAGGGAAGAGAGAAAGAAGAAGAGCAAAGATGGAGAGAAAGTGAAGAAGGGGATTTTGGAGAAGATGAAGAATCAAACCAAGGTAAGGGGGTCAATCTAATTTATCTTGGATGTATGATTCTTATAGTCTTGTTCTTGTTTTTGTTCTTGTTCATCTTCTTCACCCTTTCCATGTTTTCCATTCTTGCTTGTTTTGTAAGAAGTTGTGATGTTTTCATGATATAGCAAGATTCAAACATGTCTTGGTTGGTATTTTGTATAGAATCATATCCTTGTTGTGTTATGGTGATTGATCATGCTTGTTTTCCATTTCTATGGCTTGATTGAAGTTGGAGAAAAAGTTAGGTTTTGAGAAAGATTAATGAATCAACCATGAAAGTTGGATGTTATGTTGTTTATATGGTATGTATGTGTTGTATTGGTGTTATTATGATGTTTTGGAGTGGTTTTGGTGGGTATAAAAGGCTTGAGACAGTTCTGTTCGTGCTGGGTTTTTTCTGGTTTTTCTCAGGTTCACTAAGCGGCCTCAGGCCCGCTGAGCGGAGTTTTCGTTGGTCCGCTTCTGGAATTTCCGCTGAGCGGCCTAAGCGGCCCGCTGAGCGGCCAACAGCATTTTCTGTTTTTCCAAAACTTTGAAACTTCGTAACTCTTGGACCGTAACTCCGATTTTGTCGCCGTTCGAAGCGTTGGAAAGCTAACGCAATGAACTATACTATAATCTAATTAAATGATTCATAGGATGTGGTCTCCTATTATTTTTATTAGGATCAAGTGATGAATTGTGTAGTATGTTCAATTATCCAAACTTTGAAACCTTGTAACTTTTGATCCGTAACTCCGTTTTATACGCCGTTCGAAGCGTTAGGAAGCTAGTTGGATGTTCTATATGATAGTATAGGCTTGGTTATCTTGTGATTACTTGGTTTTAATTGTTGATGAAAACACATAATTATTTATATGCGCGATATGATTGGTAAATAATCATAGTGCTTGGTTGCAATTGTTGTTGATGTGAGGATTAACATGAAATCATGTTCGGATGTGTTATGTATTAATGAATATTCATTCTTGATATTTGACGATGTTTAGTTGTTTGTTGTTAACATGATGTGTGGCCTTATGGCAACTAATTGTTGTTATGAGAATGATGTATTATCATTGTTGAATTGTTGTTATTACAACTTGTTGTTGATGTATTGATGAAGTTGTGGGCCGATGGCCAATATTAACTTGATGTGTATAAGTGTGTTATACGTTCATCTATGCCGATGTGGCCAGTATGTTTTGACGGTGAATGTGTGTTGTGTGCTTATAAATGCCTGTGTGGTAATTATGGTGTGATGTAATTGATAACGATGTTATTAATTGGTGATGTATCCCTTTGGATAGAATATAAACAATGTAACGTGAGTGTATGATCGTGTTATATTGTTGATGATGTTGTTGTCATGTAATAGAGTCATATATTTGCGCATCATAACATTTCAATACGTTAATGGCGGAATGCTGTTAACAGATGGCCTGCGGGCATTGGTTACCAGTAGGAGCTTAATGCTCGGTAACGGTATATTAGCCTGAGTGGCAAGAGGTCATCAGTGGGAGCTACATGCTCGATGACGACAGCCTGCGGGCTTCCTGAGTGGAATAAAGTCCCAGCATAATGCTCGGCAAGGTGTATTTGTCATAATGACAAGGAGGAGTTTACTCCGGATTTGGTACCACATGCATATGCATAGTCGAGTCTCATTCATCATCGTCTGTCTTTATAATTTATGTTATCATTCATGTGTCGCATTACTTATGTATTGATTGTGGTTAAATGAGTGGATTACTTTGTTGTATGATTCTTGATGATACTTTTTGGCATTACTATATTTATCATGCTTTTCATTATAAATTATATTCTCACCCTTCTGCTGATTTGATGCTTGAGTGGCATCCTGCAGATTAGCCGCTTTGGGAGTCTTTTGGAAGAGGTAGTTCTCCAGTTGGTCTTGTCGGTCGCTCTGATATGTACCACTGGGTAGTCGGGAGTCTGTTGTTATTTATGTGTATATGACTCTTTTGAACATGTATATGTGATAACGTGCCATTGTGTATTGTAAACACTTTATTTTGGAAAACTCCTCTTTGAGAGTGAGAGCTATATGTATATATATATGTTCACATCTTCCGTGTGTTATGTATCATGTTATTGGCAGGTGTGTATGCTTTTGGCATCGGTGATGTCCGTTTGTTTTCAAGGTGTTTGTTTGATTACTTAGTGTAACATCCTAATTGTGTTGTATGAAATTTTAATACTCTGATATTTTCTTGCCTAAATGCTTTGGGTAGAATTGGGGTGTTACACTTATCAATTCTATTCTTTTGGTTTTTGTAATAAAATCTCAACTTTTGTGTAAATATGTGCATACTTGTTTTTTTGATTCATTTGTGTACCAATTAATAGTTTTTCATTCATTTTGTAGGTATTCATGCATATTTGGAGCATTAGGTAATAAAGGCCAATGGCTAAGCTTCAAGAATTCAAATTTTACCAATTCATCAAAGAATAAGGCTCAAAATAAGGATGATAAAAATCATCAATTTGGTTTCCATTTAGTCATTGTTAGATATAGCATTGAATAAGCTTTCCAACATTTCTGATGAACGAATCTAATCCAATGAACGGATCTTTATTAAATCATTAATTACAAATCAAACACCAATGAGGATTCAAGAATTACTTCTTGAAGCGTGCTTTATCTTTTGATCACAAACGAAAGAATATACTGGCGTCTCTGTATAGTCCACGCGAGTGCAAAGTGGAAGGTGGTGCTAGCCGTTCTTGCTCTGAGAAAATTGAAAATTAGCTTTTGTAGGGGAAAGAGCTCCTCTATTTATAGTTATAGAGAGCTTATAAAATCAAATGCTCGTATTTTGGGCTTTTCCAAAATAAGCCCAATATAATTTAATTAAACTATTTAATTAAATAAATATTATTTATATTTAATTAAACTTTTTTAATTAAATAAAATAAATTTAAATTAAATCATATTTAATTTAACTAATTGTCAATCCTCATTTATTTAATTATATTATATTTAATCAAATAAATTATATGTGTTAGTATATTAAATAATTAAATACTATTAACAAATAATTAAATTAGATCATATTTAATTTAATCATCCATTCCACTATATGTACTCTATGTGTGTGACCCTGTATGTTCTCGTTGTAACACCCCATATTTCAATTTATTAATTTACTTAGAATTTAAATTAATTATTGGAATTATTTGGATTTTATTGAGTTATTGGAGAATTTTAGAAAAATAATGTTGTTGGGCTTGTGGTGTAGTTAGTAGAAGGGAGGTGCTATTTGGGTAGGCCTTTATGAACTAATGACTCTAATTTTATAAAACAAGAAAAGAAGTAAAAATTGGAAAAATTGGAAATCAAAAGAGTCAGAGAAGAGAAGAAGAGTGCGTGAAAGAGAGCCTTGAAGGAAGAAGGAGAAGAACCAAGACCACTTGCTAAGGTAAGGGGGACTCTCCAATTATCATCTTTTATGATTTCATGAATGATAGGATTGATTTGGAAGATTAGTTCTCTCAATTTTATATGTTCTAGGTTTTGGGATTTTGGGGTTTTAGGTTCAATTGTGTGTTTTCATGCAATAAAATGCCTATGAAATATTATAGTTGTTAGATGAATTTGTAATATGTTAGAAGTATGTTAAATTGTTGTAATTGGCTCTATTTTGGTGTGGAATTCGTATTGGAATGAAATGGTGATGAGTAGAGTGGCTGAGATGCTTTCAAAATTGATATTTTTGGTTCTGTGTATGCTGTAACCGGGTAGCAGCCATGCTATAGCCGATTACCGCGTGGAAAATGTGAAGTCAAGACTCCATGTATTTTGTTTTGATGAAGACAAAATAATAATCAAATGATCATGGAAAAGTACGGAAAAAGCCTCAACTGCATTTAATCAAATCAAGTACTCAAGATTCATTATGTGTAAAAGCTAGCATCAAAGACTGCAAGAATTATATTTTGAAGATTAGCATTGATCTTGATTTATTGAGAGGGAGATTGTGAAGGAACCTCTCATTGTGTATGATATTTTGATGAAGTCAAATAAAGTGAAAAGAAGGAAAAGATTAAAGGATTATCAAGTAATCAAATTATTAACGAAGCTTCATTGGTATAAGTTTGATCCTAATCAAGATATGATGTTTTTGCTAAGGGAAATCTGTTTCCATTTTAAGGAAATCTATTTCCTTACTCCCTGCCAAAATATTTCCAAACGACTTGTGAATAAAACATGAAGGGAATCGATTCACCCCTAGCTAAATCGATTTACTAATGTTTTTTTAATAGGGAAAATTTGTTTCTCTTTTTGGCAAACATGTTTCCTTTAGTGCAAAATTTCAAATTTTTGTACGTTGCAAGAAAGGTAAACATGTTTCCCTTTTTGGTAAATCCATTTACCTCTGTAACTTGTTAAAATAAAATTCAGAAACATTTTCACACCTTTTCTTTGCACACTTTCATCACACCTTTTCAAAATCAATTTCATTTGATTTTGAATTTATTTTTTAAAGGTTGTCATGATTTCTAGAAGTGTCAAGAAGACTATAAAAATCAGAATTTTTCATTATTCAAATTCACCTCTTTCATCTACAATTTAAAACAAACTCAAATCTTTTATCTTTCAAAATTCACAAGTGTTCTATATCAGATTTTTTTTGTGAAACTTTCTGCACTTAATTTTCATTGAAAATTATTCTAAGTTTCATCTCATACTCTGTGAACACTTGTATATCATTGAGGGGTTTGTTTGTTTGAAAGAGAAGATCAATCAAGAGATTGATATATTGTATACAACTTGAAAAACTCTTGTAAAAAATTATGAATTTCTTTATTATTGACTTGCTATCCAAGACTGTTGGAAGCAAGGGTTTTTGATTAGTGAGAGGATTTGTTCTCATAATCAAGTTAGTAAATCCAAGAGGATTGTTCTTGGTGGTTGAAATCTTGTTGTCCAGAATTGTTGCAAACAAGTGAGTCATTAAGGGATGATTGTTCTCTTAGTGTACTTAGTGAAAATCCAAGAGGATTGTTCTTGGTGTTTGTGTAGGTCTTGTAAAAGTCACAAACTATAGTAAAATCTCTTTCATGTTGAAAGGGGACTGGAGTACAATCAAACTGTGAGGGAAACCAGTATACATCATTGTGTTCTTTACTTTTCCGCATTTACCGCTTTCATCACAAATCGAAAAACAGAAAAGAAAGAAACATATGTATAAACTCTTGCACCAAACCAGAAAAATAAGTATAAGTATTCTAAAATCGGATAATTTTTCAAAGTCCTAATTCACCCCTCCCTCTTAGTCGCACTCAATAATTGACAATTGGTAGCAGAGCAGGCTATAGGTAACCTGTTCCTAAAAGATCCAGATGGCTTCAGCAAATCAAAATCTAGTTTTTAGAGACGGTGGTAGCAACAACAAGCCTCCATTATTTTGTGGAGAATATTTTGATTTGTGGAAAATTCGGATGAAGGCTCACTTAGAAGCACAAGGAGAAGAAGTATGGGAAGCAGTCCAAAATGGTCCCTTTGTTCCTACAACTGTTGTCGATGATGTTGAGTCGACAAAGCTTAATGTTTCATGGAATGACGATGATAAGAAAAAGATCGTCTATGATAAAAAGGCAATCAATCTTCTTTAAGGTGCACTTATCATGGATGAATTTTTTTGTGTTTCGGCATGCACAACGGCAAAAGAAATATGTGATACATTAGTAGAAACTCATAAGGAACCGTTGAAGTTAAGAGATCTCAATTAAATACATTGAGTCAAGAATACGAGTTATTTAGAATGCAACCCAGATAATCCATTCTCGACTTACAAAAAATATTTGTTCACTTAGTAAATCATTTAAGTGCACTTGGAAAGAAACTCACTACAACGAGGAACAAAATCTAAAAGTGCTTAGATACTTAACTAGAGAATGGCAACTAAAAGTAATGGCGATATCCGAGAAGAAGAATCTATCTAGAATGACTTCTGCAATATTGTTCGATAAACTTCAAGAATATGAAACGGAACTCGAAAGACTTGAAACACATGAAATTCCAGTAAAATATTCAAAAGATATTGCTTTAATGACGAGAATCAAATATCATGATAGCAATCAAGAAGAATTCACTAGTAAAGAAGATAATGAGTTTATCAAAAAGTTTGAAAAATTTCTAAGGAAAGAAAGGAAAAAATGAGATCATTAAAGGGGAAGCACCGACAAGGAAGGTTAAATGCTTTGAATGTGGAGAAAAATGACATCTCAAAAGTGAATGCCCTACACTTGAAAAGAAGAATAAATACTTCAAGAGAAATAAGGATAAAAAGCCAAAGAAAGCATATACAGCATGGGAAGATAATGAAGTAAGTTCATCTTTCGATTCGAAAAGAAAAGAATGTGCAAATCTAACATTAATGGCTTCACACAATTTCGATGATGAAGACGATGAGGTTAGTAATGAATTTTCTCTTTATGATAATGATGCACAAGGTGCCATAAATAAACTCTTAAATGAATGCAAAATTTTGTACAAAATAATATCATCTCAAAATAAACAAATTACATCTCTAGAAGAAAAAGTTAAGACAATGGAAAAAGGAACAAATTGGTCTTGGAAGGTATAAAAAGGGACAAATTGGGTTGGAAGGTGTCCTTAGCCAACAAAGATTTCTAATGATAAAAGTGGTCTTGGTTATTCAAAGTTTCACAAACCCAGTACTAGTAAGATTATCTTTGTTAAAGCAAGTGACCAATCCAACAAGGAAGTGACTAAAGCACAAAAGGTTCATTATTATCATAAAAGAAAAAGTTTTGTTAAGAAGAAATCTTATGTTTCACAAACCAAGTACTTGTAAGATTATCTTTGTTAAAGCAAGTGACCAATCCAACAAGGAAGTGAATAAAGCACAAAAGGTTCATTATTATCATAAAAAAAAAAGTTTTGTTAAGAAGAAATCTTATGTTTATAGTGTTAGAACAAGATTGAGAATCTATGTTCAGAATTTGGTTTTGATGATAACAAGCATATATTTTGTGAGTAACAATATTATTACTAATGGTTTCACTTAGTGTGCATATATTATGCTATAAGCCTTATATAGGATTCATCAGAAAAATGTACAATGACTACATCAAAAACTGGCTCAGATATGAAATCAAACATCTAGAAGATTGACGAAGCTAAACATCATCCATCAAATGTTCTGACTAAGAATACGTCAAACAAGCCAAGACCAGTAAATTAGAAGTAAAGAAGAAACAATGAAGAACAAGACCATTTAGAAGAATATGCAACAACAACAGTATCACAAGAAGCTAGAATTCAACAAGACAATCTTCAAAGGGTTAAACAGCAATATCAAAGCTCACATACAACAAGCAAAGAATCATAAACTTACAATTTCAAAGTCCTAATTCACCCCCCCTCTTAGTCGCACTCAATAACTTACAATTGGTATTAGACCAGGTTAGAGGTAACTTGTTCCTAAAAGATCCAGATGGCTTCAGCAAATCAAAATCCAGTTTTTAGAGACGGTGGTAGCAACAACAAGCCTCCATTATTTTGTGGAGAATACTTTGATTTACGGAAAATTCGGATGAAGGCTCACTTAGAAGCACAAGGAGAAGAAGTATGGGAAGCAGTCCAAAATGGTCCCTTTGTTCCTACAACTGTTGTCGATGATGTTGAGTCGACAAAGCTTAATGTTTCATGGAATGACGATGATAAGAAAAAGATCGTCTATGATAAAAAGGCAATCAATCTTCTTTAAGGTGCACTTATCATGGATGAATTTTTTTGTGTTTCGGCATGCACAACGGCAAAAGAAATATGTGATACATTAGTAGAAACTCATAAGGAACCGATGAAGTTAAGAGATCTCAATTAAATACATTGAGTCAAGAATACGAGTTATTTAGAATGCAACCCAGAGAATCCATTCTCGACTTACAAAAAATATTTGTTCACTTAGTAAATCATTTAAGTGCACTTGGAAAGAAACTCACTACAACGAGGAACAAAATCTAAAAGTGCTTAGATACTTAACTAGAGAATGGCAACTAAAAGTAATGGCGATATCCGAGAAGAAGAATCTATCTAGAATGACTTCTGCAATATTGTTCGATAAACTTCAAGAATATGAAACGGAACTCGAAAGACTTGAAACACATGAAATTCAAGTAAAATATTCAAAAGATATTGCTTTAATGACGAGAATCAAATATCATGATAGCAATCAAGAAGAATTCACTAGTAAAGAAGATAATGAGTTTATCAAAAAGTTTGAAAAATTTCTAAGGAAAGAAAGGAAAAAATGAGATCATTAAAGGGGAAGCACCGACAAGGAAGGTTAAATGCTTTGAATGTGGAGAAAAATGACATGTCAAAAGTGAATGCCCTACACTTGAAAAGAAGAATAAATACTTCAAGAGAAATAAGGATAAAAAGCCAAAGAAAGCATATATAGCATGGGAAGATAATGAAGTAAGTTCATCTTTCGATTCGAAAAGAAAAGAATGTGCAAATCTAACATTAATGGCTTCACACAATTTCGATGATGAAGACGATGAGGTTAGTAATGAATTTTCTCTTTATGATAATGATGCACAAGGTGCCATAAATAAACTCTTAAATGAATGCAAAATTTTGTACAAAATAATATCATCTCAAAATAAACAAATTACATCTCTAGAAGAAAAAGTTAAGACAATGGAAAAAGGAACAAATTGGTCTTGGAAGGTATGAAAAGGGACAAATTGGGTTGGAAGGTGTCCTTAGCCAACAAAGATTTTCTAATGATAAAAGTGGTCTTGGTTATTCAAAGTTTCACAAACCCAGTACTAGTAAGATTATCTTTGTTAAAGCAAGTGACCAATCCAACAAGGAAGTGAATAAAGCACAAAAGGTTCATTATTATCATAAAAGAAAAAGTTTTGTTAAGAAGAAATCTTATGTTTCACAAACCAAGTACATGTAAGATTATCTTTGTTAAAGCAAGTGACCAATCCAACAAGGAAGTGAATAAAGCACAAAAGGTTCATTATTATCATAAAAAAAAAAGTTTTGTTAAGAAGAAATCTTATGTTTATAGTGTTAGAACAAGATTGAGAATCTATGTTCAGAATTTGGTTTTGATGATAACAAGCATATATTTTGTGAGTAACAATATTATTACTAATGGTTTCACTTAGTGTGCATATATTATGCTATAAGCCTTATATAGGATTCATCAGAAAAATGTATAATGACTACATCAAAAACTGGCTCAGATATGAAATGAAACATCCAGAAGATTGACGAAGCTAAACATCATCCATCAAATGTTCTGACTAAGAATACGTCAAACAAGCCAAGACCAGTAAATTAGAAGTAAAGAAGAAACAATGAAGAACAAGACCATTTAGAAGAATATGCAACAACAACAGTATCACAAGAAGCTAGAATTCAACAAGACAATCTTCAAAGGGTTAAACAGCAATATCAAAGCTCACATACAACAAGCAAAGAATCATAAACTTACAATTTCAAAGTCCTAATTCACCCCCCCTCTTAGTCGCACTCAATAACTTACAATTGGTATTAGACCAGGTTAGAGGTAACTTGTTCCTAAAAGATCCAGATGGCTTCAGCAAATCAAAATCCAGTTTTTAGAGACGGTGGTAGCAACAACAAGCCTCCATTATTTTGTGGAGAATACTTTGATTTACGGAAAATTCGGATGAAGGCTCACTTAGAAGCACAAGGAGAAGAAGTATGGGAAGCAGTCCAAAATGGTCCCTTTGTTCCTACAACTGTTGTTAATGGTGAGTAATCCTTGAATTCCATCTTTACTCACCATATTAGTTATGACTTCGACTATGTTCAGGGGAGTAGTTGCTGCAATGATGACATCGTCAGGATTCTTTTCCAAACCGGAGTACGAATCTTGCGCGTACACGAGTATTCCAACCATATGAGAATATTCCTCCAACGTAGGTATGAGTTGATAATCTGGAAAGGTGAAACAGTGATACGTTGGATCGTAAAAATGTACCAATGTGGGAAGGATCCCATCCCCAATGTTGGTCTTGAGAAGAGGCAGAATTTTCCATGCTTCTCCTTGAAAGCCTAGGGGTTGACCACCAGTTTTCCGAGCTTTTCCAATTCCTCGACCTTAGGAATTTTGAAGGTGTATTTCCTAGCTCATTTTCTTCCGTAATCCATGGTATAGATCCTTAATTCCTTTCTCTTTTTGCCTCTCTCTTTGAAGTTCATAACGTCTAATATTTAGTTTCCTTGAAAAACAACATAAGAAAAAGACTCTCTTCTTTTTTATTATGAATGAATGCATGAATGCGCACACAAGAGTTTTAGAAAACATGGGGTAGAAGGGTGTAGTTGTCATGAAGTCATGTCTGTAACCTCTCCCTAGGGTGAACTATGGATTTTGATTTTTGTACTTGTAGAACGGGTTCTAGGGATCTCAGAGTCCATTACTCGATCTTAAAGATACGTTTGACGGTATCTCTAAGAGAATATTTCTGAGTGTAGTATCTGCGTGACAATTACTTTCGTAATCACTAATCTACGTCCTAAAAGACTTTAAGTGGGGTTAAAGTGTTTCTAGGTCCTCCTGGTACAAATCAGTCTCGGAAAGTATTGGCGCAATTAATCACAATTAGCCAGGCATATCCCAAGAGTAGATTTGGACCAAGATTTGAGGCTTCACCAGGAAGTAATCCTCAATCCTATCTTATGTTGCACTCAAATCCGAGTGTAGGATTTCTCACCACAAGGGGAAATCAAGCCCTTTCCCGATACAAAACCCATAAAAGTAAACAAGTAGAAATGCATCAAACACATGATATGACACAGAGGTTAGGCAGAACCTCTCTTGTTTGAGGGGGAATTCGGCATCCCTAATTCCTCATTGGAGTTGGACCAGCACAGGTCATCCAATGGTTTGGATAAAAACCAAGGCTTCAACTTTTTTCCCCAGAAGAGTTACCATTTTTCCGTGGTATCGCTTTTTTTAACTCCCCATTTTACTTGGGAGGACGGCACGTCGGACCCTTCATGCAAAATTTGGAAGGAGAGAGGCGTCCTTGCAGGAGGAATTTTATTTCAGTTCTTCCTACAAAAGCACACGAACTTTTTAATTGTCCTACGAGGAGGAAGAAGATCTCAAATAAACCCTGAGAGTTTTCTAGGTGTGGGGATTTCACCTAAATAGATATTCTGGAGTCTAGGAGTTTTGTTATACATAGGGAAGGTTTTAAGCACCCTACATATCTGTAGTACTCTATGGGAACCTTCTCTGTGTCTGTGTTTGCTTCTTGATTGGGAAAGTTTCTCCTTTGTGTTAGGAGAGAGAATTTAATTGAATTGAAAGATAGATGATCTGACTGTTTTTTGGTTTTTTATTACCTTGCAAAGATTCCTTGTGAATCTCATGTCTACATATCCCTAATGGAAGTTAGAGCTTTTTGTAGTTCGAGGAACTAATTAGGGAAATGAATTAGTTTTTGGGTGCCTTGTTTGAACTCAAGGTTGAAGTTTGAATTAAATCTCTGCTTGTTGAAAAGAGACAAGTCGTCATCTTAACGGAGAGATATTTTAATTGTTTTACCACAAACATTTTGAAAGTGAGTGAAAATGAGGGTTTTCATGATAAGAGAGGGACCTTACTTGTGTGTGTGCAAGTATGCTAGTATGATCTTATATGGAAGAACAATTATAATGAAAGGCTTACTTTATGATAAGAGAGGGACCTTACTTGTGTGTGTGCAAGTATACCAGTATCATCTTATATGAAGTAAAATATTTCAACCATTAGAGGAAGACAACAGTCTGGACATGAAGTCAACAGAGCAGGCAGTCTCATATCAATCTAAATGGGAAATGTTTTTTATGAAAATGATGTTTGTTATGTTTGAATGTGGTATAAAAATGGAAAAGTATATTCATAGAGATGAATCATGTCTCACCACTGTAAGAAAGATTTAGACTTTTTGACTGGCTTGCACAAGGCCCAAGCTTGAGGCTTAAAAGAGTTTGACTGACTCTGTGGGTTGTTGCCACAGGAAGATTATTGATTGATTATTTTGACAGTGTTCTGTATGAAACCCAGAATTGTGGATGACTTTAACTGGAGAGTGTTTTGTTTTATTTGACTGGAAGATTTATTTGGTGTTCGGTACGAAGCCTAGAATTTTGGATGAGTTAGAGGGGATAGAGTACTTCTTGTTTAAAGCCCAAGATTAAGGCTGACATTATTGAGGAAACAAATGTGGAATCTGTTAGAACAAGATTTGTTCTTATCAATTATCTTAGTTTTGATGATAACAATAATATGAATTTTGCTTAAGATAATATGGTACTCTAATCCAATGCAATTTCCCTTTCAGGAAATATATAAAGAGTACGCATAATTCAGCGCTCAGAAGTTGTGTCTCAAATGGTTCAGCATGCAACATCAGAACATGGTCTGGCAAGACATCAGAAGATGGTCGAAGCAGAATCAGAACATGGGTCTATGGAAGCATCAGAAGAACATGAGATCAGAAGCACTGAAGATCAGAAGATGGTATCACGCTCAGAAGCACTTCAAGATCAGAAGATGCTATGCACCAAGCTGTTTTGACTCTGATGATATTCAAACGTTGTATTCACAAACATCAGATCAGAAGGAAGTACAGGTGGCAGTCTACGCTGACTGACAAAAGGAACGTTAAAGCTACTAAAGGCTACGTCAGTAGACACAGCGTGAACAAGGCTCGAGGTAGTTGACAAAAGCGTATAACATTAAATGCAATGCTGTACGGAACACGCAAAGCATTAAATGCACTCAACGGTCATCTTCTCAACGCCTATAAATATGAAGTTCTGATGAGAAGCAAGGTTAACGATTCTGCACCAAAACAACTCATATCAAACTTGCTGAAACGCTGTTCAAATCAAAACTCAGAATCTTCATCTTCATCAAAGCTCACTACATTGCTTTTGTAATATCTTAGTGAGATTAAGCTTAAACGTTAAGAGAAATATCACAGTTTGTGATTATCGCTTTTAAGAAGCATTTGTAAACTCTTGAATAGATTACATTAAGTTGTAAGGAACTAGAGTGATCGTGTGATCAGTATACTCTAGGAAGTCTTAGCAGTTGGCTGAGCAGTTTGTAACTAGAGTGATCGTGTTGATCAGTAGACTCTAGAAAAGTCTTAGAGGGTATCTAAGCAGTTGTTCCTGGAGTGATCAGTGTGTGATCAGAAGACTCTGGAAGACTTAGTTGCGGACTAAGTGGAAAACCATTGTAATCCGTGCGATTAGTGGATTAAATCCTCAGGTTGAGGTAAATCATCTCTGCGGGGGTGGACTGGAGTAGCTTCGTTAACAGCGAACCAGGATAAAAATAATTGTGCAATTTATTTTTATCGTCCAAGTTTTAAAGTCACACTTATTCAATCCCCCCCTTTCTAAGTGTTTTTCTATCCTTCAATTGGCATCAGAGCGCCGGTTCTAAGGTGCAAGCACTTAACCGTGTTTAGAAAAGATTCAGGAAGAGAAAAACGCTTCAGTAAAAGATGGTTGATGAAAGTGAAAAGTCTACACCTACACCTGCATCTACATCTGGCTCTGCTGAGCAATACAACGGTAACAATGGTTATACTAGACCGCCGGTATTTGATGGTGAAAACTTTGAATACTGGAAAGATAAACTGGAAAGTTACTTTCTGGGTCTAGATGGTGATCTATGGGATCTTCTGATGGATGGTTACAAACATCCAGTAAATGCCAGTGGCGTAAAGCTGTCAAGGCAAGAAATGAATGATGATCAGAAGAAGCTTTTCAGGAATCATCATAAATGTAGAACTGTTTTGCTGAATGCTATCTCTCATGCTGAGTATGAGAAGATATCTAACAGGGAAACGGCCTATGACATATATGAGTCCTTGAAAATGACTCATGAAGGAAATGCTCAAGTCAAGGAGACTAAAGCTCTAGCCTTAATCCAGAAGTATGAAGCCTTCAAGATGGAGGATGATGAAGACATTGAAAAGATGTTTTCGAGATTTCAAACTCTGACTGCTGGATTGAGAGTTCTTGACAAAGGATACACCAAGGCTGATCATGTGAAGAAGATCATCAGAAGCTTACCCAGAAGATGGGGTCCTATGGTGACTGCATTCAAGATTGCAAAGAATCTGAATGAAGTTTCTCTGGAAGAGCTGATCAGTGCCTTGAGAAGCCATGAAATTGAGCTGGATGCAAATGAGCCTCAAAAGAAAGGTAAGTCTATTGCATTAAAATCCAATATCAAGAAATGCACTAACGCTTTTCAGGCTAGAGAAGAAGATCCTGAAGAATCAGAATCTGAAGAAGAAGATGAACTGTCCCTGATCTCCAGAAGGCTAAATCAACTCTGGAAGACCAAGCAAAGGAAGTTCAGAGGCTTCAGAAGTTCAAGGAAATTTGAACGTGGAGAATCTTCTGATGAAAGAAGATTTGACAAGAAGAAGGTCATGTGCTATGAATGCAATGAGCCTGGACACTACAAGAATGAATGTCCAAATCTTCAGAAGGAAAGTCCCAAGAAAAAGTTTCATAAGAAGAAAGGTCTTATGGCAACCTGGGATGAGTCAGAAGATGATTCAGAAGATGAGCAGGCCAACTGTGCGCTGATGGCGACAGAAGATGACGGATCAGAATCTACATCAGAATCAGATTCTGAAGAGGTATTTTCTGAACTTACTAGAGATGAGTTAGTTTCCGGATTAACTGAACTTCTGGAATCCAAGTCTCAGATTTGTATTAAATACAAAAAGCTGAAAAAGCTATTTGAATTTGAAACAAAGAGGCTTGAATTGGAAAATTCTGAATTGAAAGATAAACTTTTAAAATTATCCAATGATGTTGGATCTCCTTCTAATTCAGAAAAATCCACTCCTAGTCTAAACCATATTCTGAAAGAATATGATTTAAGTTTCAGGAAGTTCTTATCTAGAAGTATTGGCAGAAGTCAGCTAGCTTCTATGATATATGCTGTGTCTGGAAACAAAAGAGTTGGCATTGGTTATGAGGGTGAAACCCCATACAAACTTGAACCTGTTGATGAAATGAAACTCACATACAAGCCATTGTATGATCAGTTCAAGTATGGCCACTCTCATGATATTAGGCACACTTCACATGCACAAAGTTTTCACATAACACACACCAAGAAACATGTGACACAACCTAGGAAATATCATGAAACTCATATTAAAAATTATCATGCTGTTCCTCCTATTACTTATAATGTCAAACCCAAGTTCAATCAGAACTTGAGAAAATCTAACAAGAAAGGACCCAAGAAGATGTGGGTACCAAAGAAAAAGATTATTTCTTTTGCAGATTCTCTTGATAACAAAGAAGACAACATTCAACATGACATGACACCTGGACTCAAGTTGCTCTCAACACTTAAAGGGAAGAAAGATTGTCTTCCAAGTTCTGGTTCTTAAATCTGTTGAAGAAACTATGTTTGTAGGATTTCAGAAAAGAAGCTTATTAGTCTTGGAACCATCTATGATGTTTGCCTCTAAGGCTTTGATGTTTCTTTCTTGAGTATTCTGAATGCTCTAAATGCTACAGAATATACAACATTGAAACATTGATTGTGGACAAATCAATAAACATCTGTTTTGATGATAAACTCGTTTCTGATGAAACAAAGAGCTTAAGAATTTCTGCAGATACAGTTTTATCTTATCAGAAGCTGCAGAACAAAGAAGTGAACCTCCAGAAGCTGTGTATATCAGAAGTAATGGATCAGAAGATCATTCAGACTTATATCAGCACACTTCAGAAGGAGTATTTCCAGAAGAGAAACTTGATCAACTCAGAAGCAGTGATCAGAATCTGAAGGCGTAAAGTCTATTCTTAATACAGCTGTCATCTATTATCTGATGATGAACACGTATCTGTACGGTTAGTACAAAGCGTGCAGTTGAAAAGACACCGACCTAGGTAACTGTTTTAAATCATTTCATTTACCACGTTCTCTCTCCTCACGTCACTCATCATTTAATAAAATTGATTTCCTTTGATTCTGGAACTGTTCAATTTATATTTTTTTTCTTTTCAAATCCGTCTCTATATATGCTTTTCAAATCATATCATACATCTTTTTCGCTCCTTTGTCTCTCTCTCTCTCCTTGCATTCTCTCGTTTGAAAAGTTCTTAGCCGTTTTCTAAAAACCCTAATCGAAAACCCAGTTCGCTTCTCTTGCTCGTTTTCGTTCATTCTGTTCAATGGCTGCTTCTTCATCTCATTTTGCTGGTTCATCTACTCTTCTTCATATGCACGAAGAAACACACCAGGAACTCACCCCTGTTGTTGCATGCTCCATCCCCAAAGATGAATTGGAAGTTTTGTGTGAACTCATGGTCGACTTTGACAACCTTGAAGAAAATCAATTTCACCTTAAAGAAGACATCATCTTTCAAGGATGGACCTCGTTGTTTGCTGAGTTCGTTGGCCCTGTTTATCCGGATCTTGTCAAGGAGTTCTGGGTACATGCTGTGGTTGCACCAAAAGCTATACTCTCTTTTGTCCATGGAAAGTCTGTTGTTGTTACTGAAAACATCCTAAGAGTGATGTTTGATCTGAAAAATCCTGAAGGGGTTTTTGAGTCTGATCAAAGAGAAGATTGGGAAGATATTCTATCCACTCTCTATTCAAATGTCAAGAAAACTAAATATGTTAAGAATTTGAGAGATATCTACAGAATCTGGACAAAGATCCTTCTCGGGTGCTTCTACCATAGGAAATCAACTCATGCCTCGGATTTCATCAGTAATGATCAAAGGTATATTCTTTATTGCATTGCCACTCAGAAGAAGGTTGATGCGATTTACATTATCTTCAACCATATGTGGAAAGCAGTAAAGGATTCCAGGAATGCTTTCAGAAAGGAAAATGCTGGAACAACCATTCCTTTTGGTAGGATTATTACAAACCTTCTGGTACATTCCAAGATTGTTGAAAGTCTGGAGTCTGAAGGTATCATCAAAGATCTTGCTGTCACCACTGGAGCCTGTCTGAATGCCTTCTCTTTAAAGAAGATGAAAATAATTGACACTTTTCTCAAAGTTCCTGAACCTCTAGCTGGAACAAGAACCATAAGAGAACCAGTTTTGGCTGACTTTGAAACCTTCTTCAATAGTGAGGTACCTGAAGTCAGAACTGATTATCTGAAATCTCTTGAAGAGAATAAGAGTTTTAAAGATCAAGACAAAGGTGCTCCTTTCAAAGTAAATCGCAAGAGGGAAGAAAGGACTAAAAGAAAGCATGATTATCCTTCTGCTGTCTCTAAACAAGAGGTTTCTAAAAAGGTGATTGCTAATGTTGTTAAGGCCGTATCTGATGACTTTGAGAAAGAGAAAAAGAAGAAGAAGTCAAACAAAAATGATGAGATGGTTGAGGCTGTTGAAAAGAAGATAACCAAGAAGAGGAAGATGATTATTCAAAGCTCTGATGAAGACAATATCCCTCAAGAAGCTGAAAATCAACAAGAAGTTCAGGCTTATGTCAGAAGGAAAGAAATCTCTAGAGGCAAAGCAAAGATTATTGAAGAGCCGAAGAGTAAAAAGCTGAAGAAAACGGAGGATGTGACCAAAGCGCTTCTGAATAGTTCCAAAGGTATATGCATTTCTGAACCTATTTCTGTTCCTGTTGTTCGTTCAGAAGTTACACCAATAGAGGTTGTACCTACCCCTGAACCAGAAAAAGCCTCATCAGAATCACCCGTTGTTGTCCATATTCTTACACCACCATCTTCTCCTATAACCATTCCTTCTTCACATGCAAACAAATCCAATTCTCTTCCTCCCTCACCATTTCCCTTCACAAATACTCCACCATCTCCTCAATCCATTCCGTCTCCTTCACCCTCCACCAATCTTGTTCTGAACATACCACCCATTCAAACTCTCTTTCCACCACAAACAAATATCTCCATCTCCCAACCACCTCCACATACCAACTATAATCCTGTCCCTTCCACCTCCCAAAATAACCTTAGTGGCTCTATTCTTCCAACTTCTGCATTACATGAGCAGTTGCTCCGTGATTGCAACCACACTCCCAGGTCTCGACCTGACACTGAAGTGGTAGTGTTAGATTCTGATACTGAAGCAGAATCCTCTTATAAGTTGAATAGAGATCCTCAACCGTACTTCTTTCCCAACCCTATCTTTTCAAGGTACCCTATTGGTGAATTTTTTGAAAAAGCAAAGAGGAATCTCAGAAGCATATTTGATACTCTCAGAATTGCTGAAAGTTCTGGATTGAGTGATGTTGCTATGCGGAACCTCTGGAGGATCTTTCGCAAAGAATCAGATGCTCTGCTTCTAGAACTTCAGGAAGTCTGTGCAGCTGCTGCCCCACGTCCTCGTGGAATTCTGAGAAACTATGAAGACTTCTGGTTTGCTCGTCTCAGAGGCAGATATCTGTTGGAAGAGAAGCCCTTTGTGGATGAGATGGAACAGTTGAGACTGGCTGCTGCAATGGAAGCAAACCCATGCAGGGACATGGTTATCTGGATTCCTGAGTATCCTGTTCTGCTTGGAGACTTCAAGACCTTATTTGACTTTCTGAGGGAAAACCCTTCTAAGAAAGACCCTAGCTTGGTCATTCCAGAAGTTGTTGACCCTCCAGAAGTTGAAGGTCCCTCTGCTCCCAGGAATTTAGCTGCCATTCTTCAGGCACTAGAGAATGGAGACTCTGAAATTCCTGCTGCAGAGTATGGAGATGCTTCTATACAAGAAGCAGATGCTGAAGATCATGTTGCTGAATCAGACCCTGTTGAGGATATCCCAGCAAATGATACTTCTATAGAAGCTGCAGATCAAGTTGCCATTCCTGTGGTTGAAAGCGGTGAAGCTTCTTCTGATGAACCTTCTCGTCTTGCAAGGACTCTAGAAGCGATTCAGAGGAGACAGGATGAGCAAAGCTCACTCAATGACAAGTATGATGCTTTCATTGAAAGGCAAGAAGGACACAACAACGATGTTAAAGAGATGCTGGCCAAGATCTTGTCAAGACTAGGGCCATCTTAGATTGAGTCTGTGTTGTTTCTTTCTTTTCTTTGCATCTGTTTTGTTTCTGTGCATCTGATCTTATCATTTTGTCCTTCTGTACCCAATGGTTGAACCTTAATGAAATCATCTTCTTCCTCCATGTGTTCTGTTTTATTCATCTGAATCTTTTCTATTTTTTGATGATATGACAAAAAGGGGGAGAAATACTGTGATAAATGATTTGATTTAATCAGTTGCATTCACTAACAAGAACTGCAAGTTCTACATGGTTTAAGTGTTTTGCAGGTACAAATAAGTGAAGTGAATCTTCAGAAGCAAACACTAGAAGCAAAACCATAAGAAGCGTTATTCTGTAAAAGGAATAAGCTCTTGGAAACTGAAGCAAGCTGAGTGCTGTCAAGCTTCAGGAATCAGAAGCACGATCAGAAGCACCGATAATAGAATTTGAATATCATTGTCTATCATGTTCTGACAAAATTCTATTTGCTCTGATACATATAATGTTATGGCTCTGACACATTATTTGCTCTGATACATTATTTCAGCCTATATGGCTCTGATACATATAATGTGTTCAAACATACATTTTATGTTCTAACTCGTTCATGCTGACTTTTGTCGTTTAGTTTTTGTTCTGTAACATTTCAGGATGTAGAGATGCTCTGATGATGCTCTAGTACATTCAACAATGTTCTGATACAAATCTAGCATGAAGTGATGTTGGTAGACATTCAAAGTTCTGAAGCTATCCGAGGGAAGCAGAAATCAGAAGATGTGAATGCTCCAAAAGATCCAGAAAACTCAAAGTTCTGAAGCTGTCCTGAATGGAAGCAGAAGTCAGAAGCTGTGAATGTTCTGAAGATCAAAGAAATTCAAGTTCTGAAGCTGTCCACGATGGAAGCAGGAATCAGAAGCTGTGAGTGTTCTAAGGATCTAAAGAAATTCAAGTTCTGAAGCTGTCCAATGGAAGCAGAAGTCAGAAGCTATGAATTCTCTGAAGGCAGAAGCTTATATGATCGTCTCTACCGAAATAATCAGGGAAGTCTTTTATCAAAGTTCTTCGAGTATTTATTTCAGGGGGAGATTATTTATCTCAGGGGGAGATTGTTAATCTCAGGGGGAGACATATTCATATGCTTATGCTATAGCTGTGTAATTTGTCTTTTGCCGTCTACTCTTTCTGATTGCAAATTCATATCATTTATATATGTTTTTGTCATCATCAAAAAGGGGGAGATTGTTAGAACAAGATTTGTTCTTATCAATTATCTTAGTTTTGATGATAACAATAATATGAATTTTGCTTAAGATAATATGGTACTCTAATCCAATGCAATTTCCCTTTCAGGAAATATATAAAGAGTACGCATAATTCAGCGCTCAGAAGTTGTGTCTCAAATGGTTCAGCATGCAACATCAGAACATGGTCTGGCAAGACATCAGAAGATGGTCGAAGCAGAATCAGAACATGGGTCTATGGAAGCATCAGAAGAACATGAGATCAGAAGCACTGAAGATCAGAAGATGGTATCACGCTCAGAAGCACTTCAAGATCAGAAGATCAGAAGATGCTATGCACCAAGCTGTTTTGACTCTGATGATATTCAAACGTTGTATTCACAAACATCAGATCAGAAGGAAGTACAGGTGGCAGTCTACGCTGACTGACAAAAGGAACGTTAAAGCTACTAAAGGCTACGTCAGTAGACACAGCGTGAACAAGGCTCGAGGTAGTTGACAAAAGCGTATAACATTAAATGCAATGCTGTACGGAACACGCAAAGCATTAAATGCACTCAACGGTCATCTTCTCAACGCCTATAAATATGAAGTTCTGATGAGAAGCAAGGTTAACGATTCTGCACCAAAACAACTCATATCAAACTTGCTGAAACGCTGTTCAAATCAAAACTCAGAATCTTCATCTTCATCAAAGCTCACTACATTGCTTTTGTAATATCTTAGTGAGATTAAGCTTAAACGTTAAGAGAAATATCACAGTTTGTGATTATCGCTTTTAAGAAGCATTTGTAAACTCTTGAATAGATTACATTAAGTTGTAAGGAACTAGAGTGATCGTGTGATCAGTATACTCTAGGAAGTCTTAGCAGTTGGCTGAGCAGTTTGTAACTAGAGTGATCGTGTTGATCAGTAGACTCTAGAAAAGTCTTAGAGGGTATCTAAGCAGTTGTTCCTGGAGTGATCAGTGTGTGATCAGAAGACTCTGGAAGACTTAGTTGCGGACTAAGTGGAAAACCATTGTAATCCGTGCGATTAGTGGATTAAATCCTCAGGTTGAGGTAAATCATCTCTGCGGGGGTGGACTGGAGTAGCTTCGTTAACAGCGAACCAGGATAAAAATAATTGTGCAATTTATTTTTATCGTCCAAGTTTTAAAGTCACACTTATTCAATCCCCCCCTTTCTAAGTGTTTTTCTATCCTTCAGAATCTTGACTCTACTAAGGAGAAGACTTACTGTAGATTGAAAGTATGGGTGACAGAGACTGTCCATGTCTCTTACTCCAAAAGGTGAACTCAATACTGAGATTGAGACATACTTGGCTTGTTTGAAGTCTGGTTTGAAGAATAGAAGAATCTCACCGGGGTAGGCTAAAAGGTGACTAAAGACTTGTTCCTATGTTTATAAGAAACCTGATGGGTCCTTGTATACAAGCTCAAGAGGAAGCTGTGAGATATGCTTTTAAGAAACCTGTGGGTCCTTGTATTGTGATCCCAATAGGAGGCTAATTGAGGGTCATCGAGCGTCATCGAGGGTCCTTGTTATAGCACAAGAGAAAGCTATGTTGATTTTGAACTTATTTTGACTCTAAGAAAATGGGTAAGAGGTTTCACCGGGAATTAATCCTCTTTAAGGTGGATGTGCCATATTTTTATTCTAAAGGGGTTTCAAGATGATTCACCGGGAATTAATCATCTTGTGGAAAGAAACTATGGAAATCTAATTAGGAGAGAGGCTCCACTGGGAAGTAATCCTCAATCCTGGTCATAGTCCTATAGTATATATATATACATAGTTTATTTTTCTTAAGGTTTTTTCTCTTAGACGGAGTTCTAAACAGTGTATATACAGTGTATATTTGACAGGAATTTAAATGAAAGTTGTAAAGTGAAAGTTGTAAAGCCTAACCTGGATGAAGAGGAGGCCTTTGAAATATGTATGTACAAAGCCTTACCATTAATTTGGTTGTTTATTAGCAACAGTATTGAAAAGAAAAAGGGTTTTGGGACATAGACTCAAGGAGAGGCCCATGTGAAATTGATTTGAAATTGAAGTTGTTTTAAAAACAGATTGAGAGTTTGATTGAAAACAGTTGATTTTGTTTATTGAAAACAATTTTGAAGTTGATTTGAAATTGAGATGTTTTATTACTATTTATGAAAAGCAGTTGCGAAGTTTTATTTTGAAAACAGAAGAAGTGAAGATGGACACCAGGTCACATAGGTATATGAAGAGTTTCACCGGGAATAATGCCCTTCAATACCAGAAGAAAGTATTGAAAACAGACGAAGTGAATATGGACACTAGGTCACATAGGTATATGAAGAGTTTCACCGGGAATAATGTCCTTCAATACCAGAAGAAAGTATTTTTTGAAAACAGAAGAAGAGTTGTTTACTACTTATTTGAAAAGAACAGTTTAAAAGATAATAAGAAAAAGGAAAAAGGGATGGGACTTACACTCTAGTAGAGGCCTAATTGAATTTTGATTTGAAAATGAACATGGTTGGGACTTATACTCAGGGAGAGGCCCATTTGAATTGAAAACAGTTTAAGAGTTTTAGGCTTACCTCGAAGAATGAGAAATCGGATTTCTGAGTTTGAGATGTTACCTTGATCCTCAAGTGATATGCTTGGAATAAATTAGGATCTCAACAGATGTTAAGCATCCACACCAGCAGAAAAGAACGTTGGATAAGCTCACTGCTTAGGACATTCTATGATCTTCCAGCAATTGTTTAAGGACTTCTACATCACATAGAAGACCAAACAAACAGACAAAGCCAGAGAACAACAGAGAAATAATCTCGAAGTCTCGGATGAAGTGAGAAAAATCAAGTAATATGTGCAACAGTAATCAAATAGAAATTTAAATGATTAACTACACATAATAATATGAAAATATCAAATTCAAATGAAATTAATTCTAAGAGAAGATATTTTTGTAGTTTTTATGAAAAGAAGAAAATAATTAGAAAACATATGCATCTAATATATTTTTTTTTTGTATTTTTTTAATAAGGATATAGAAAAGAAAATTAAAATCCTATATTAAAATTAAAATAATAAATCTTTTTCATGAAAATCCTTAAAAGAAATAAAAGTGAAATTGATAAAAAAAAGGTTAAATAGGCAGGAGTGACTAACCTGAATGGAGGGTGCAGCCCAATGTAAAAAACTGAATTGAATAAGAAAAGAGAGTATTGGATCGGACCGGTTCGGGTCATATGGAACCCGGATCCGGCCATCTTCTCAATACAATTGGGTTGGAGAGAAAACCCTAAAATTGAAAGAAAAAGGCAACACTTCTCCTCTCCCTCACTTTTATGTTTCTGGAAAAAAAAAACCCAGGAGACCAACTCTCTCCCTTTGATGAACAACAATGAATTCTTCTCCTTCTCCCTCGATTTCTCTTGGTTAATAAACAACAAGGAAGCTCATGGTTCACTTTCTCAGTGAACAACAACAACAACAGCGTCACCCTTTCACGGTGAACAATGTAACACCCCAATTCTACCCACAGAATTTAAATAAAATTAGAGTATAAAAATTCACAAACAAACAATTGAGGTATCACATATTCATTCTCAAAAGCAAATCACCTCGTCGCATAAAGCGGATACATAGCATTCACAAAATACGGGCGAAACGAAACATTAAATGATAGTCTTTAAAATGAATCAACTTCCATAGAAGTGCAACGGAAACTCAACAATTAGTTCAAGGATTCATAACATCTTAATTCAACAATTAACACACTTTAAAGTGACAATCTCAAATAAACAACTCAAGTATTTTCCAAAACATAATAATCCAAAAGCAAGTAAATCATCTCGTTCGTCCCCCCGAGTGCTACGTATCAGAGCGACAACGACTCAAGACCAACTCGACTAACCTCTCCTCAAAGCGAATCACCGGCACGTTACCAATATAAAGGCAACAACGAAACAAAGAAAGGGTGAGATATCAATTCATATAATTGAGCGCATGATAAATTATATATCAGAACTAGACATATTCGGTTAATCGCATTCACAAGTATTGACATCTTCATAATATTCAGAAAGTCATTAGTTCACAATTCACATACTTCCGTCATATAACAAGTCACAAATATACAATCGTCATATAGTCACAAAGGTCACACTATGAATCACATAAAATATATGGGACATGACTCATGTATATGCATGTGGTACCAATCGAAGCTTCGGCCCCCGTCACCAATTGCCCAATTCAGAGGCACAAGGCATAGGCCTTCGTCACTAATTTGCCAATCCAGGCCGTCACAATATATATATATATATGCAAATGTATGCGACTCAATGAATCGAACATCACACAACGCCATCATCATCATTTACTTCACAAAAATATTCGTCACAAGGCACACGCCCATATCACAATTATTACCGTTTATTAAAGGTAATACAATTCACACATAATACAACAACTTCATATAACAACGGAACAATTCCGACAATTCGTCAAATCAACGGAAGATACCATTAGCAAAAGAATCACAAAGATATTCACAACAATCACATTCACGGTCAAATTCACAAGATACCGTAATTTACCGCTAAACCGAATAGTTAATCTAAGTCCAAGTTTATCCCAATTAAATAGGCTTATAATTAATTCAACCATAAATTTAATCGACCGATTAATATCACAATTTTGACAAAATAACACCACCACGTTAATATACTAATTTAACTTAGCTACCACGCCAATTTTCATCAAATTCCGGACAACTAAATATAACGCTTAATTCGGCTCTTTCGATCAAACGAGACTGTTTTACATTTGTTCTATGTTTCCAATTATATTCATTTCATAATTATATTTCCTTTTTATTATATATCATTGTAAACATGTTATATGTGTGTTCATAAGGTAATATTATGAAACCATGACACAGAACAGTATGCATATGCAACAGCAAGGCAACAAGGAAATAACACATAATGTATTTTAGCATAAAACTGAAAACATCATGGATTAAGTGCCAATATGAACATGAATTAGGAAATAAAATAAAACTATAGCAGTAGCATGAAACGAGAATATCATAGCATAAGTGGGTTACCATACACACATGCCGCCCGTCATAGGCTGGCTCTGCCGGTTGTCACCAATGGAGTGGTGCCGGTCGTCGCATAAGTAGTTACCGGCCGTTAAGGCCTTGGACGCCATAGGCTTATGCGGATTCAATTTCTCTAAGGCACAGAGTCATGTTATTCTACCAGCACAATTGCTTTTATTAACAGTTTATTCATTACCCGAATTTCCAACGGTAATTTCAAATAGCAAAATAACAGATTCAACACAGCAATTCAATAACGTAAATCCCTAATGCCAACATATGATTGTTCATAAGCCTTATTGT
The DNA here is from genome assembly GCF_029867415.1 of Vicia villosa. Classification (NCBI taxonomy): domain Eukaryota; kingdom Viridiplantae; phylum Streptophyta; class Magnoliopsida; order Fabales; family Fabaceae; genus Vicia; species Vicia villosa. Next base: position 38,646 of record NW_026705588.1, read on the forward strand.
AGGAAGAGAACCCCACCCTTACCTTGTTTGGATTGAAGAAAACTCTAGCTATCCTAGCACTTGGGTTGGAATTTCTCAAGCTTGACTTCTCCTCTTCAAGACCTAGCTCCCTCACTTCCCAAAATGATTTTTTTTTCTCTTTTACTAGTTTTCTACTCTTTGTTCACTCTAACACTAACACTAAAAACCTATTTTTCTTTAGTAAGTAACATTGGGCTTAATAACCAATACCACATTCTATTGCTCATTTAATTAAAATAGGCCCAATAAGCTCACTAACTCAAAATAAATTAAAATACTAATTCTAAGGATATTCCACTTATTTTCCCTTAAAAAAATAAAATCCGATTGTTTTACTATACTGATTTATTACTCAAAGCCTCATATTTCCGGTCTAATCTCAATTACTCGGAAAATTTCTAAAACGCTAGATATTAGATCATTAATATATCTAATACAAAAAATATTAAAATTTCCGATTAAACATCGATCCGCTATCCCGAACTAATACCGACTAAATCGTCCCAAAATCCGAAAATTTCAATAAACATCACAAATGTCTAAATTAAGCCAATAATTATTTTTCCAAGTGTAACAAACAAGAGCAACGAAGCGCTCTCTTTCGCGACTGCTCTCACGGTGGCCATGAGAGGAGAAACAAGGACGAAAACCTAGGTATTTCCTCTACTTTTTCGACTCGAGTTTTCTTCACATTTTTTGTGAGAGAAACGAAAATAACTCAGCTTTCTCATTTCTATTTTTCAGCAGAATAGTACCGCCTTTCTCTCACTCGGTCATGTTCTTTCAATCAACAACAACAACTTTTGATTCATGTGATTGAAGAAAAACTCAGGTGTAATCTTCAATTTTGTTTTCATGGTACCAATCGGTTTTTATGACATAGCAATAATAACATATGCTCTATGTTTTCTAATTTCAGACAACGTAAAAGAATGATATTTACATAATCGATTAAAAGTAATTATTGGGAGTAAAGTGGAAACGACTTACCTACGGCAAGAAGGTGTTCACCGGACTGTGTCTTGAGGTACTTCTTTGATCCCTTTGCTTCTAGATTATTGCTGTTGTGCAACTATGAACCGCGAATTGTTGTTGTTGCAACTGTTGTGATTGCAGCGTCAATGTTTCAATTCGTTACAGGATGTTGAAGGTTCATCTATGGAGGCTCGAAGATTGGGGCCATCCTTATCAAGCAAGATATGACGGCCTTCCTCTCTCTTTTTTTTGTATCTTCTAGGTGAAGTTTCTAACAATATTTTCCTATATCTATTGGAACAAGACTTTTATGTGAGTGAAACTATGAAGTGTGTGGTTTTTTTCTGTTATCCGCCCCCCTTTGTATGTTCACTTTTCTATCCTTTTATAGAGGAAACATGAGGGATAAATTTGGTAATTTTGGAAAGAAGAGACTTAACATAGAACTTAAACTTACTTGGTCGCCAAGTTTAATCATTGTAAAGTTCATCATTACCAAGTTAATCATTACCAATTTAATCATTACCAAATATTTCTTGAGTGTTAAGCTTACTTGGTGGCCAAGGGAATTTGATCATCACAAAATATGCACTTGAGTGTTTTTTTCACTTGGCAAGATTCTTGATAACTCTTGATAGGTTTATGACATAAGCCTAAGTTAGTAAAGTTTATGTCACAACTCTAAGTTGTAGAGTTTATGTCATAACTCTAAGTTGTAAAATTTGTGACATGAAATATCTCACTTTGACTTCTTAACTTGATTTGGGCTTTTGGGCCCTCTTGAATTATTTTTGTTGAACTTTTTGCTAACCTCACCCTTTTATGTTTCTTTTTATGTGACATGGGCCTTTAAGGAAAACATGAAGGAACTTGAACTTGAAGAATTAATTCCTTTGAAGATTGAAGACTTGGTGAATTCAAGAAGCTTTGTATTTTTCCTTGTCATTCCAGAATTTTGTTTCCAATTGTTCATGATAGAATTTCGGTTCTACTTTAGAACTTGTAGGAACTTATGAATGGAACTTTTGAAATGATATAATTCTTGAACTTTGAAATGTGTTTAGAAATTGGAACTTGTCCATTGTAAAAGAACTTCACCTGTAAATTCTTGAATTTCCTTTTAGAACTTTGAATGAAATTGTTATTCAAACATGAAGTTTGAATATTCTTGAATGAATCTTGAATGAAGTTCCTTGAAAAAGTCCTATTGAATGATTTCAAACTTGAAATGGACTTAGGACTTTGAATGATGTTTTTGTAACTTTTGAATAGGAATGATGAAATTTCCATTAATTGTGTCAAACTTGTACCAACTTCCAAGTAATCCATACGAACCAATTATGACAACTCCATAGGCTAATTTCTTGAGTTAAATTCCAAACAAATCTCTTGAATCACACAATTTGGAAATGGCACCCTTAAATGAAAACCTCCATGAACATGAAATTATCTTGCAAACAAAAAGTGAATGAATGAAGACATTTTGACCATAGTTTCCAAACTAATCAAGAAGCATTGCTGGATTTGATGCCAACAATGTGACATCTCAGGGGGGTCAAAAATTAGGCTATGACATAATGGAAACTACATTTGAAGCCTTGGAAATTGCTACTGCTATTACATTACCCATAGAAAAGGTGAAGAAATCAATAACATCTTGGAGAGACTTGCAAGATGTAGATCCATAAAACTGGGGCAAGGTAATTGAAGTCCCTAAAGAGACGGATTGTTTGTGTCTGGGATATCAACCGTCTATGACCAATAGGATTGTAAAGGAGGGACGAGAGATGCCACCACTGATACAGACCTTCGTGGCATGCGGGTATGATCATAATGAACAAGTGCCCATAATATCCAACCAAGAAACCAACAAAGTCATATCCAACTTCATTCGTGAATGCACTCCCGAAGAACAAGTTCAGAATTGGACGATCCTAGAGATACCGGAGATTTTTTTCATTTCAAAGTAATTTTATTTCTTTTATTTCAAATAAACACTCATACTCTTCTCGAAGCACTGAGTTAGTTTGTAAGGGCCCCATTATGTTTACAAAACTGGTTTATTAATTAATAAAATTGTCTTTTGCATTTGGTACAAGATTCCATGTCTTTCTTTCTTTTCTTTTACTTTTTCAAATAACAAATATTTCCTTCATAAGCACGTTCATATATGCATACAAAAATAAAATACTATGCAGATAACCACCTAAATCCACCGATAATGATACTGCTGAAACTCAATATAAACTTGAGGCTCGTATTAACCAAGCCGAAGAAGAGGATGAGGAAGATGATGAACTCCCTAAAGAGTTAACAAGGCTAATAGAACGAGAATCAAAAAGCATGCTTCCCCCTTAGGAAGCAATTGATATCATAAATTTGGGGACGGACAAGGAACCCAGGGAAATCAAAATTGGGGCAACTTTCAATAAAGGTGTGAAAGTAGAGTTACTCAAACTTCTTCACGAGTATGCAGAAGTATTCGCTTGGTCATATCGTGACATGCCAAGGTTATACACAGATATTGTCGTACATAGAATTCCTCTCAAGGAAAGAAGGGCACCTGTTAGACAAAAACGTAGGAGGGTTCGCCCAGAAATGGACAACAAAATCCGAGAAGAAGTGCTCAAACAGTTTGACGCAGGTGTCATACCCCAAAATTTTCCCATCATATTTCAATATATCTTGACTCATATGATTTTAAGTTAATCAAGCATATGCAAGAATTGGGCACACTTACTTATCTCCTAAGCAATCAACCCACAACTAGGGTTTTGCTTCTCTTGAGATCAAATCAAGTTCTAAGACCTCAAATGGATCCCATGGCCTCTCATATGTTTCAAAGGGTCCTCATTACAAGTTTCAAGCTCTGATTCATAGGATTGCTCAGTCAACTACTCAAATGATCAATAGTCGACTAGTTTGACCTAAAAGTCAACTGTGGTCAAATTGCAGTCAAAATTCCTGATTTTTGGTCAACATCAACATTATAATGTTATATTCATCATTTGATCAAAGGTTGATCATGATTCATCAATAAAAGATTAAAAATCCACAAAAGTACAAAGTTGCTAAATTAGGGTTTCTAGGTAAAAGTCAACTAAGCTTTGACCAGCCATATCTCTCTCATACTTTCTCATAAATTCCTCAACCAAAGCTCATTCTCAAGGAAATCTGATTCTCTACAACTTTGATGTTGGCCCCAAGGTCAAGAAATGCTTCCGCATAAGAGATATGAGACAATACATTACCGGTCCTTCTAGAAGCTCGCAAAATGTTGTTTTTTGTCAGAAGCCATATCTTCAAGATAAAATCCTCAAATGCGAAAAAGCTTCCAAAGTGGCTTGTAAAGGACATCTTGGGCTTTCCAAAAAGTCCTAGAACATCTACATGTGATAAGTATTGAATGATTTATGACTGGTGCAAGTTGGGAAAAATTTGAAAAATGTGTGAAACTCTAATTGGCAAAGATTGAAACTTTTGAGTATTGGGCCATAACTATTGAGCTATCCACGAAATCCTAAGCCCAAAGGGAGTCCATGATTCAAATATTTTAATTTTATGACATTAATTCATTTATATTTGATTTTAATTATTTAAATTCAAATGAAAATCAAATAAATCAAATAAATCATGAAATAATTATAATGAATGATTCAATCTTTTTCCCTTGATCAAAATCTGAGTAAATATAATTTAATGGCTGGAAGAAAATATGCAAAATATAATTGGAGCCAAAGGAGAAAGATTTTATGCAAAAAATCAATGAAATTTTTTTAAATTTTTTCTCATCAATCTACTTGATTCTCAAGCAAGAATATAACCCTATTTCCTTTCATTATAAATAGGGAACAATCAGAAACAAGGGGGAAATGAAAAAAGGCAGCCAAGAAAGCTAGGGTTCAAAGAGCCAAATTTTCAAGAATTGGAGAAAAATCGTAGCATCCATTGCAGCCAATTTCAAAGCTTCTAATTCATTCCATTCTAATTATAAGGTAATGCAGAGTAAGTATTTGTGGTTGATAGCATGCATAGACGCATAGAATCCATATCCCGTGTTTGACATATTCTTAAAATTTTCGTGAACTTTCTCCTCTTAAATACTTTGTGTTTCAATGTGTTCTAACAATTGTTTTGAGTTCATGACGCACCATAGAAGAGGTTTGGACGTTTAAACAGGAGCTTTAGCGCATGGATCACGATTTGCCATGGCTAGGGCATGATGAAGCTTCGTCATCGTATTCATCTTTCCAGGATGTGTCAGGACAAAATAGGGCCATATTCGTGTTCATAAGAGGATTCTTAGTCGATCTGGGTAACTTGTATCTTTGTTTGATTCAGTTTTTGCAGGTTTAGAAATCGTACAAGAAACCATGGAAAATTCGCAGGAAATTTCGAAGCTGAATCCATAAGAAAATCTGCAGGTGCATGGGGTTGAAGAAAATGAACAGTAGAGAAGACTCCTTGGCCATACGCGGCGTTCAACCATTGGCTGGTCAAAATTTCAATATCCTCTCTCTCAATCCCATTGGATAGTCAACAATTTCGTTGCCTCTCCCCAAATCTGATTGGAGGCGCAGTGGATCACGTGGGGCCCAACTTGGAATTTGATTGAATAGTCCACTCAGAGTAAGTCTTAATATTTATTTATTGTTTCGTGTTATATTTATGGCTAACGATACAACACAACTGGCAAAAGCAAAAGGAATGTATCTTTGAGGGCCTGGGTTCGAGACCTGGCTAGGACATTTATTTTTAACAGTTGTTCCCGGATGGACGCATGTTCATATCTGAAGGCCCAGGAAGCGCTCCTCTACCATGAACCCTCAGAGGACAATCACACTAGATCCAGAGCTAAGTTTTTTTTATTTCTTTTCTTTTTAATTACTTTATGCTTTTTTTTTTTAAATTTTTTTTCTCTTTTCTTTAATTCATTAATTATTTTTTCTAAAAATTACATTAACTAAAAATGTTATACTCTGACAATTATTTATTTTTAATCGAAAATTTGACTTTTCCATAATTTTATCATTAATTGTTTTCAAATACAACATTAATTTTTGCCTATATTTTAATTAACTAATTAATTAGGATTTAATCAAATAATTATTTAATTATTATATTTAATCGAATATTCGACCTTCTTACACTTTTGATAGTTAAACTATTTATTTTACATAATTTGTTTAAATCAATTATTTTAATTAGGGTTTGTTAAATAATCAATGGATCTTTAATGCACTAACCTTTCTCTTCTTCATTCTTGATTTTTCAGGGTTGATCAAGAATTCGATGAAGGGTCGAGGCATTTGCATTAATTTGCCTCTTATTTTTGTTACCCTTATTATTTTTCTGCTTTTTTTTGCTTTCCCCTTCCCCGCAGGTGTTTATTGTAATAGCGTAGGATTTTATTTTTCTGCCTTTTATTCCGCCGTAATATTAATTGTTGTGGTTAGTAATCCTAGGGAGTGCAAGCCTGTTAATTGAATTAGGATAACCTCTGTTAGTAATCCACGTGATTGTGCCACACACACACCTTTAGGGTAACCTCTCTTGTTGCTTGTTGCCTTATTTGTTGCCTTGCTGCCTTACTATTGTTGCCTTTAAAATAGTCAAGTCCCTCGATTCCGAGGATACCTAAAGGAAAATGTTGCCCTTAATTCATTCATCATCAATTTTGTCCCTCGATGTTGCCTCGGTAAATGATGGTTTGTCCCTATTGCTAAGGTATCCTCGCCTGTTGCCTAAAGATCAAATGACTATTATATCCTTCCCTTAGACTACTTGCCCTCTTTATGGTAGGGTCAGTCTTATGGAGAACGATAACTCCAATTCCCCTTTACATCCAATAAAAGGACTTCTTACCCTCCTATGGTATGGATAGCCCTGAAAAGCTAAAAGAACAAATTTTAAAACTTAGGGTAGTTGCTACTAATTGCTTGCTCTAAATTCAAAATCTTTTTCCCACTCTTTTCAAAATCAATTTTCAAAAAGGCTACGCTTATTTACAAGCTAAAGTCCTTAAACAAAATTCTTTTTCCACACTTCAAACATTTCTGAAAACAAAGTGAGCTAAGCAATTAAGAGCCCATGGATAACCATGGATACAAAGGGTGCTTTAAACCTTCCCTTTGTATAACCTACCCCCCGAACTCAAAATCTTTTTTAAAGGTCTTTTTCTGTTCTTTTAGCCTATCTATAAATTGGATAAAATAAAAGTCGGTGGCGACACTTGCTATCCGCAACATTTCAAAAAGTCAGTTCTCCCACCGTATTACAACAGGTTTCTTCGCCGTGGTTGAATACCCGCCATGGATTGCCAATATAGTGCCAGGTTTTAGTGGATAATATAACACAAGCTTCAGTATTTTCTTTCATGGACGGATTCTCTGGGTATAATCAAATTAAAATGGTGTGATTTTATAAGACGAGGAATTGGATTATTTAGTCGCTTAATCGAAGAATTATTAAAGTTGGATTTTTGGTTGAAGAAAATAATATTAGTAATACTATTATTTAATTTGGTTTAGTTATGGTGTGATATATAGCAATATGGTGGTGTACGATCAGTAGGTCCATTAAGAAATAATAGTAATAATATTATTATTATTTGATTTATTGGATTAAAATGGAGAATATATGGAATTACGTTTCTGTGAAAAATAAGGTTTTGGCTTTTGGGAGAATAGATCGTGAAACGAAGTTGCCGACAAAGAGGAATGAGGTTTTGGCAGAGGAAGAATTGATCGTTGATTTCGGGGAAAAGGCAAAGGCTTGCACTCAATCGGATATAAGAGGAGATATCCATATACAAGGTAAGGGTGAGGTTCTTGCTCTATAAATGGGGACATGATGAACTGTATGTGGGCTTGGGAAATTTTATTTTCCGTGTTTCGATTGAAAATTTCTGATTATGTATGGATAATTGTGTGTTACTGTGTTGGAATTTTATTTGAGATAATCTGTTGTTTTGCCACTACGGTTGGTTTGTGTTTCTCTGTGAATGCTTAATTGAATCAAAACTGTGATCGATGTGGAAATAATTGTTGTGATGTTGGTGATGGTTGTGTTTTGGAAATATGAGATTGAATCGAAGGAAAAAATCTTTGAATTTAATGAATTATAGAAAACTGCATCAAAGAAGGTGGGTCAGGGGGGCATACCGAAGTGTGACGAGCGTCACGTTCAGGAGTGTGCCGAGCAGTACAAAGAGGCCCTACCGATTGGCAGGGATGGTGGCAAGGTGGGTGACGCCCGTCACCTTTAATGTGACGAGGGGCATACCCCTTAGTCCATGTATTTATATTATTTTATGTGTTATGCTATTTGTTTCGCTTTCACATCACTTTTCTATAACAAAAACATATATATGTTCTTGAGATGTACACACACACATATATATATATATATATATATATATATATATATATATATATATATATATATATATATATATATATATATATATATATATATATATATATATATATATATACATTATAATGATTCTTACCAAAATGAATCTTAATACAATAATAATTATTATAAGAATATGAATATGAATAGTTATTATATTAATACTATAATTTGGATTTAGGAGCATATATTTATATAGTTGGTTTAATTATTACAGACTGTATATGTATATTTAGCAGAGATAATTTTGGTAGCGTAACAGCAGTAGTGAGCTAAAGTAAATAATCGACCAGAAATTAATTAACCGAGTAGTATAATTTAGGCGAGCCTGGTATTGATTTGGTATCCGTAAATTGGTGACGTTTAGCGATGTTGTGACGTAATGCATATATTGACATATTGCGAATTCTTGAGATGTTGCAAGAAATTATTGTGATGAGTAATTATCAAATATGATTGATATATTTTGGCGATGTAGGCGAATGCCTTATGCGACGTTGTTATGTGATTGATTGTGATTTATTGCATTTCTTTAGTGTCTCATGAATTGCATATTTTTGGCGATGGCCTAGATTGGCAAATTAGTGACGAAGGCTTATGCCTTGATGCCTCAGTTTAACTGGCAATTGGCGATGGGGGCTGAAGCCCTGGGTACCACATGCATGATTCATTTGTCATGTCTCATTCATTTGTTTTATTGCGACGTTGTGCGTGATTATGTGATTTGATTTTGAATTGGTTGATTGGAATTGAAACTTGAGATAAATATTATGACTTGAACCGTAATATACTTGTTATCATGACTTTATTTATATTGTTTGATATCTCACCCTTTGCTTGTTTTTGTCGTTGTCGTTATATTGGTAACGTGCTTGTGACGCTAGTGAGAGATGATTTAGCCGCCGTGAGTTGAGTCGGCTGTCGCTCTGATACGAAGCACTCGGGGGGATAAAACGATTGTTTTAATTATTAATTCTTTTGCTTAATTTTTTTATGGTTTTGGTTTTAATTGTAACTTAAAGTTACCGTGCAGTGATGCTACGACTTGATTTGAATATTTATGAAGTTTGTTGATTCCACTGCGAGTTAATTATTGAATTTAAACAAAGTGATTTTTAGTGATGATTTGATTATCGTTTTAAATTCCTACGCTATGTATCTATATGAAGGCAAGTAAGCCGTAAATGTTTTTGAAATGACGAATATGTGATACATCAAATGAACTTGTTTGGAATTTATACTCTGATTTTTATTATAAATACTGGGTAGATTTAGGGTGTTACATTAGTGGTATCAGAGCAGGTCGGTCCGTCTGACCAGAGTCTTCTAATTGTTGTTTATCGCTTAGTACGCGACAATTGTGTACAACACTGTCGGTACTTGTCTTTTTGATTTCTTGTTGCAGGAGTGGGTTTTAAACTAAGTGGGGGAGAAGTTGTGCTTCTCGGTTATGCTTCAATTGTAAGTTGATGGTGCTTTGGTAGTGAAGGACACCTTAATATGGAAATAAGAATTGGGCATGTGTTTGGTGTGGAATATGTTGCTGAGGATGATGAGGTGAGATTTTATAACTAGATGTAAGCGAGTGGTAGCTGTTGCTACGTTGTAAGATGTTGTTCCAAGATATTGCTAAATTGGTTGGCAAGTTAGTAAGGATTATGTTGTAATCGTATTGGAAGATAGAGGTATAAGTATTGGATTTAAACTGTGAGTGGGTTGTCGTTTGATCGAAGGATTAGATGAGAATGTTGTGTTAAGGATGGTTGTGTCGGATAGGATTTTCGAGGACGAAAATATTCTAAGTGGGGGAGAGTTGTAACACCCGGAAATTTATTTAATTACTTAAATAAATTATTCAAGGATTTAATATGTAATTCGATCGAAGTTGGATTTATTAGTGATATTATAAGACGAGAAATTGGATTATTTAGTCGGTTAATCGAAGAATTATTAAAGTTGGATTTTTGGTTGAAGAAAATAATATTAGTAATAATATTATTTAATTTGGTTTAGTTGTGGGGTGATATATAGCAATATGGTGGTGTACGATTAGTAGGCCCATTAAGAAATAATAGTAATTATATTATTACTATTTGATTTACTGGATTAAAAAGGAGAATATATGGAATTAGGTTTCTGTGAAAAATACGATTTTAGCTTTTGGGAGAATAGATCGTGAAATGAAGTTGCAGACAAAGAGGAACGAGGTTTTGGCAAAGGAAGAATTGATCGTTGATTTTGGGGAAAAGGCAAAGGCTTGCACTCAATCAGATATTAGAGGATATCTCCACATACAAGGTAAGGGTGAGGTTCTTGCTCTATAAATGGGGACATGATGAACTGTATGTGGGCTTGTGTAATTTTATTGTCTCTGTGTTTTGATTGAAATTTTCTGATTATGTATGGATAACTATGTGTTACTATGTTGAAATTTTATTTGTGAGAATCTGTTGTTTTGCCACTACGGTTGGTTTGTGTTTCTCTGTGAATGCTTGATTGAATCAAAACTGTGACCGATGTGGAAATAATTGTTGTGATGTTGGTGATGGTTGTGTTTTGGAAATTTGAGATTGAATCGAAGGAAACAAAATTGGGAATTGAACGAATTATAGAAAACTGCATCGAAGAAGGTGGGCCGGGGGGGGGGGCATTCCAAAGTGTGACGAGCATTACGTTCAGTAGTGTGCCGAGCAACACAAAGAGGCCCTTCCGATCGGCAGGGATGGGGGCAAGGTGGGTGACGACCGTCACCTTTAATGTGACAAGGGGCATACCCCCTAGTCCATGTACTTAGATTCACTACAACATTTTTGACTTTAGGCTACGGAAAAATAGGCAACGGCTTGAAAACCGTAGCATAAGATATAATATACTACACTTTTATACGTGTTGAAGTGTTTCTATACAACACCTGGAAAACCGTCCCTTATTTACTTTACACTACGGTTCTGGAAACGCGGGTACAATGTAACCGTAGTCTATTAGTCATAAACGACAGTTAGTGAAACGTGGATGAATATAACCGTCGCTTTTTTGTTTTATGCCACGGTTATGAAGTGTGGCCGTATATTTTACAAAAGCCAACAAACTAGAAGCGCGGCCTAATTATAACTTAAGTTATTCTTATATTCAACGTCTTGTAAAATGATCAGCATATGGAGATCGAACCCATGTCCTTGTAGCCTTTTATTTATTTGTGTTATATTAAATTAAAGCGATTTTTATAAACATGGAAAAAATAATTTAGTCAAAATGTCTAGTATGGGATTCAAACCTCAGTTTTTTATTTCAAATACAAAGTTTGTTACCACTGCACCATGTTTAATCATCTTGTAATATTTTGAACCTCAAACATATAGATATATATATATATATATATATATATATATATATATATATATATATATATATATATATATATTGTGTTTTATTTTCATAAAACTTTCTTAACAACAGTCATGAAACATTTAGAACCCTAATTACATTATGTTTTCTTCTTTCTCCCAGAGTTGAGTAGCGTCGTTTCCTCTCCCTACAAATTTCGCCGCCCACTCTCTCACCCACTCTCACGCTGGCCACCCACTCTCTCACGCCGGCTACCCCACGCTCACGCCGGCCACCCACTCTCTCACGCATTCTCTCACGCAACTCGCTTACCCACTCTCTCACGCCGACCACCCCGCGCCTTTCGCCGCTCCGGTTGTATCATCTGTTGCAAATACATCTCAAGAGTAAGTTTCTCATTCTAATTCTCATGTTCATTATCTTTCTCTTGAAGTTGAAGAGGCCTCCGACCACCATACTTCTTTGTTCGTCAATTTCATTTACTTCTCTATTTTGACTGGTTTTTCTTATTTGTGAAAATAGAAATTGTTGGAGTAGGACCACCGCCTCAGACTCCCTCAAATTGTCGTGCCGTATTTTTCTCCAAGGGTGATTCTAATTCTTTCGGAAAATATTCAGATATGTAAATTATGTTCATGCTAGCTACATCTTTATTTCCATTTGCAATAGAAATGCGGTTAGAACCTAGTTCCAGAATATGTAAGGGAAGTTAGGGATTTTCCATTTAAATTGAAGGTTGAATGACATATAGTCTTTTAGAATTTGTTTTCATCTTTCATTACAAGAAATAAAACTGAAAATAAGCAGACAGTAGACACAGTAGTATACATGCTATTAGTAACTTTCAAATGCTTAGTCTGCCATTTTTGTTCCTGCCATTTTTTCTAATTCTGGTGGAATTATCCCATAAAGATTGTTGTTATGAAGAGCACTGCAGCAGATACATTAACATTGTAATTACATATGAGATTATTGATAGTATGTATCGAATAATTAATAGAAAAGATATATGCAATCAAAATTTTGAAAACACATACAGAACTTTCTGACGATCTAACTTCCCAAGGTTAGGTGATAAAGACCCACTTAACTTATGGTGTGATAGAATCCTACAATATAACCAATGAAAGATGAGTTAGATTAGAATTCTTGATATAATTTCCAGCAAGTCTCCTGTTATATCTTGATATAAAGAACTTTTTTTCTGAAGTATCATGCAGGTGCAATATTTCAACTTACAAGGATATTTACATATAGAAAAAATTTCTATCCTATCCTGCATTAATGAAAATGCTAGTCCAACACAAAACCCATACTAAAAAAGAGTTAAACACTAAAACATATATTTCAAAAATGACAGACTCACTAGGGTGGAAGAAATATGCACTCAGTTAGAATATTATTAAACCATCAAACTAGAACAATGAAAAAATTAGAAGCAAAATTTAAATGGGGTGCTCATACGTAGGTAATGTAATGGAGCTATAATAGTATGAATTTCTAAAACAATAATCTTTTCAAATAGAAAATAATTATTTTTGCATACCGAGGTTTGGTTTAAGCCTATGAGATTAACTTTTCATAACATGACAAATTAAAGTTTGGAATCCTGAGAGATATATACATTTCGTATTGAAGAGAGATATGAATTTGGATTATCTTGAACTTAAGAGATAAGGAAAAATACATATTGTATTCAAACTAAAATTAGTTTTTGTATCTCGTTTTTAAATAATTCTTTCATTTAATTTTTATCTCTTAGATTATTTTGAAGGGGAATTTAAATGAGGTTAAAGAGGATATAAAACTGTTTCAGTTGTTTAACAGGTCGCTTACATTGTTTTATACAATAATTGTTGATATTATCTCTAAATTCTAATATAGAAAATAGTTGAAATATAATGGACATTAGCTTGAAATAATTTATTTAGAGAATTGATGTTTCTTCTTCTGATTTCAATTTTAGGTACAATTAGTGTTTGTGTTGGTGCTCGCCTCACCCAACCTTTAGTTCGTGTTTTATTGAAGATTCAATCTGCTACTCCGTGTTAATTGGTAAGTACTTTATTTTATGTGTTAATAGTGATATTAAGTTGTTAGTTATATAATATGTTAATAATGTGTTAGTTGATAGATAATTTAATTTATGTGTTAATATTATGTTAGTTGGTAAATAATAGTGTATTATACTTATTATTATTAATATTATTATCCTTATTATGTGTTTATACATTTATTGATTGATGGTTAAAATATCATAATTAAATTAGATTAAAGGGATGGACAATGCATGGACTAAACTCCCAAGACATTGGAAGAAGTATAGAAAAGGTGTTAGGTCTTTTTTAGATTTTGCCTATACCAAAGGAAGACCTCAAGGACTTGAAATTTCTTGTCCTTGTGCTCATTGTGCGAATTTCAAATGGGAAAAAAGACATGTGGTTCACGATCATTTAATAGCTGCAGGTTTTGTAGAAGGATATGATGTTTGGGTAAACCATGGAGAGGATATAGCATCACCTTTGAAAATCTACAGGGACACAAAAGAGCAAGAGAATTCACTTGATGATATTGGGGGCTTATTATACGACACATTTAGAAATGTGGTTGAAGCAGAGGAAAGTAGTAAAGCTCCCAATGAGGATGCGGGAAAGTTCTACAAATTGATTAATGAGGCAAAACAAGAGCTATACCCCGAATGTGAAAGCTTCTCTACTCTATCGTTCATAATTCGACTTTACTTCTTGAAGTGTCTACATGGATGAAGCAATGCGTCATTCACTTCCCTTTTAGAATTACTGAAAGAAGCGATTCTAGAATTAAACATTCCTGAATCTTTTAACAAAACAAAGGCGATGATTAATGATTTAGGTCTCGATTACAAAAAAATTCATGCATGTCCAAATGATTGCATGTTATATTGGAAAGAACATGAGAATGATAACTCTTGCAATATTTGTAAGGCTTCACGATGGAAGGAGTTTCCTCAAGTAGATAGGGAGTCTTCTGAGCATGCAAAATATGATCATAAAGTCCTTGCTAAGGTCTTTAGACACTTTCCATTGATTCCACGATTTCAAAGGATATTTATGTGTTCAAAGACGGCAAAGGAAATGAGGTGGCATGAAGAAGAACGCTCGAAGGATGGAAAATTAAGGCATCCTGCGGATGGACAAGCATGGAAGGATTTTGATAGACTTCATCATGACTTTGCTTCTGAGCCTCGTAACATGAGACTTGGCTTATCAAGTGACGACTTCAATCTATTCCGGACCATGAGCTTATCTCACAGTACATGGCCTGTCATGATGGTAGTATACAACTACCCTCCTTGGTTGTCCATGAAATATGAATATACGATGTTGTCATTGTTGATTCTTGGGCCACAATCACCAGGGAATGACATTGATGTGTACCTTCAACCATTAATTGAGGAGTAAAAGGAGTTATGGGAATTAGGAGTAGACACATACGATGCCTCAAAAAATCAAACATTTAAAATTCGTGCAGCACTCTTATGGACAATTAGTGATTATCCTGGGTATGCTATGTTATCAGGTTGGGGCACCAAAGGAAAGTTTGCATGTGCGTGTTGCAATCATAACACTAAATCATCATATTTAAAAAAGAGCCACAAGATGTGCTACATGGGTCATTGTGTCTTATTACCGATGAGTCATGCTTGGAGGTCAAATAAAAGGTCCTTTAATGGAAAGAAAGAACTTAGGCCAGCACCTCCTTTGTTAAAAGGAACAAAAATTCTGGAAATCTTAAAAGATTTTGAGAATGAGTTTGGTAAAGCAAAAAAGAAGAAAATAGATGGTCCATGGAAGAAAAAATCAATATTTTTTGAGTTAACTTATTGGGCTGAAAATACATTACGCCATTATCTTGATGTGATGCACATTGAAAAAATTATATTTGATAATATTATTGGGACTCTTTTAGACATGCCATGGAAGACAAAAGATCACGTTAATGCTCGTTATGATTTGAAAGAAATGGGAATAAGAAAGAATCTTCATCCAAAAGAGATTGGTGGAAGCCGTGTAGAGATTGAACAGTCTTGTTTTTCAATGAGTGCACATGAAAGGACTATTTTTTGCGGTGTTTTGAAGGCTGCCAAATTACCAGATGGGGCTGCATCAAACATTTCAAAGTGTGTGCAAGTTAGTAATAAGAAAGTGTTTGGCTACAAGAGTCATGACGCACATTTCATGTTACATTACTTATTGCAAATAGCGGTAAGAGGAACCTTGCCAAATGTAGTGGCTGAACCTCTAATTCGCTTAGGGTCATTTTTCCGCTCTTTGTGTAAAAAAGTTATCCAAGAGCAAGATTTGAATTTCTTAGAAGCTGAGATTGCAGATATCCTTTGTCAAATGGAGATGATTTTTCCTCCAAGTTTTTTTGATATAATGGTGCACTTTCCTATCCATTTGGCAAATGAAGTTAGATTGGGTGGTCCAGTTCAATTTTGTTGAATGTATCCCACTGAAAGAAACTTATGTAAACTTAAAAGTTATGTTCGTAACAGAGCTCATCCTGAAGGATCTATTGCGGAGGCACATTTGGCTGAAGAAGATTTGACTTTTTGCTCAAGATATTTGCATGACAATGTAGACACAAGGTTAAATAGAAAGAATCGAAATTATGACAACAGTGACTTGTGTGATGTGGATTTAAGCGATTACTTTTCATGTATTGGTCGTTCTTTAGGTGGGAAGAAAAATGGTAAACCATTTTTTCTAGATTCAACTATAAAAGCCCAAGCCCATCGATACCTTTTATTCAATTACGATGAAGTTGACACATTCATCAGGTACCATAATATATTAAGTTAATTTATAAAACACACACACACACATTAGTGTTATTTTCTAGTGTATGATAAGTTATCCTTGTAGGGAGCATGATGATATTGTCAATAGTCAAACTAAAGGACATAGGTAGGTCAAGGCCAAAACCCAAAGTCACGATTTTAGTGAATGGTTTAAAACTCGAGCCTTGAAAGATGATGTATCAATTCAACTGAAAGATTTCTCTAGAGGTCCATGTGATACAGCAAAGAGGTTTTCATGCTACCTTATCAATGGATATAGATTCCATACTATGAAACGAGATGCAAGACGCAAAACTCAAAAATCAGGTGTAACTTTGGTTTCATTGACTCCAAGTTTTGCAAGCTCTAAGGATGAAAACCCTAAGATAGAAGCTGTAACTTATTTTGGAGCAATTACAGATATAATTGAGTTAGACTATTACGCTCAATTAAACTTTGTGTTGTTTAAATGTGATTGGTTCGAGGTAGAAGAAGAAAGATATGGGCTTACTTGTGTATATTTCAACAAAAAATGTTATCAAAGTGATCCTTTTGTTCTACCATCTCAAGTGCAACAATGTTTCTATGTCCAAGATCCACTTGATGAGAGTAGGCAGTATGTCATGAAAACAGATCCTAGAGATTTATATAGCATGGGTGACCTATCAAATTCAATGGTCCAAGAATCTTATCAAAGTGATCCTTTTGATGGTGAACTTAATTGGGTTAGAGAAGATATACCTGGAACAATTGTTGATAAGCCTCCATCTCTTATGCAAGAAGCAAGAAACGAAGATGATTATGATTTTGACAATACTTTGTTGGACTAGTAGAGTGACGGGGACTAACCTTTTGAGAAGACTTTCCAATTATTTTTTGTTAGCTCAATACTTTATTGTAACATGAGTTATCTTTTGATTATATTGTAAAAGAAATCCTTATGTTCAAATAATTTTTACTATATGAGAAATTTTCTTTTACATCCTTCCATGCTTTACTTAGTTTTTAATGCATATATCGATTTATTTTTATTTACCTTTTAAATTTATGCTTCTTTTTAGCATAATACAATTTGATGATGTTATGCATTCACCTTATAGTCATGGTAGTAAATTTCTATTTGATGATCTAACATTATTATTTCTTAATCTGTTTCTTAATTTTCACATTTCCTCCCTATATAATTTGTTTCTTTCTATCACTAAATTTTGGGGTGTTTAAATATTTTGCAGAACAAATGAACAAGGAAGAAAAAGAGAAAAATATGAAGTGTCATGTGAAGGGTCAGAGGGGTGTTTCCAGTTTTGAGCTACCACAAGTCAAATCAAGCATTGAATTGGCAAGGAAGTTAAACATCAAATTGGAGGAAAGAAAGACCAAACATGGAAAAATATATGCACCTGGAAGAGAAGTTGAAGCTCTTAGAGACAAAAGAATTCAGCCATTAACTACTCCACCATTCAAGTTATCTATGTTTGCAACCACTTCCAACAAAGAGCCTGAGCCAAAGAAAAATGTTTCGGATAATGCAAGTAGGACTAAACAGCCTAGCATTCAAGCTGAAAAAAGTATAGAGAGAGAAGTATCATTAAAAACAAACAAAGGTTTGAAGAATCAAGATCCAAAAGATCAATCTTTGATTTCTAAAAGGAATCAACCTTTGGTTTCTAAAATCCAAAATTCAAAAGGACAATCTTTGTCTCAAGTTAGAAGACCTATGCCTACACATATTCAGGATCCAAATAGGCAATTCATGAAAAAGAAGGTAACTGGAGATGGACCATTGGAAAGACAACAAATTGCAAAAAACAAATCTATTGAAAGTGACACTTCAAAGTTAAAGGAACAATCTAGGAGAATGGTTGTTGATGAGTCAGGGGAAAAACATGAAAGTAACAATAAGACTCAACAACAAAAAAAGAAAATGGTAGTGGCGGAAGAGGATTCAAGGGCAAGGCAACAAAGTGCTCCCAAGAAGACAAAAAGAAGTCCTTTGTGCCAATCAATGTTAATAGGTGACTTTCTTATGCAAAATGGAAGAGATGTTGAAAAATAGATGGAAAACTTAATTAAAGATGGGGAAAATATTGTTATGGAAGAACAAGAACAAGAAGAAAATGTGGAATGTGAGGTAGAAGGGGAAACAAATGGTAATGTTTCATTTTATTTTATTAGTCATATGTGTATGTTATATGTGATGATTTATCTTACATTATATTGTTTGATGTCAAAACAGGGACAAATAAGAAAAGAACACGGGGCCCAACGCGTTGTTGAAAAATATACGCAAGAGATGTCAAAGACCGTCAAGAAGTTACTCTAGATGACTTTGGAGAGGCAATTGGACCTGATAAACAAACTGTTTCTGACTTAGGCAATTTCCTTGGAACTATAGCAAGGAATGCAGATTTTTGTCCATTGATCTATACAACTTTTTGAAGGATAGAAAAACACTTAGAAAGGGGGGGGGGGGGGTTGAATAAGTGTAGTCTAAAAACTTGAACGATAAAAATAAATTGCACAGTTATTTTTATCCTGGTTCGTTGTTAACTAAACTACTCCAGTCCACCCCCACGGAGTGATTTACCTCACCTGAGGATTTAATCCACTAATCGCAACAGATTACAATGGTTTTCCACTTAGTCCGCGACTAAGTCTTCTAGAGTATCCTGATCACAACCTGATCACTCCAGGAATAACTGCTTAGACACAAGCTAAGACTTTCTTAGAGTATCCTGACCACCACGTGATCACTCTAATTACAACTGCTTAGACACAAGCTAAGACTTCCTAGAGTATCCTGATCAACACTTGATCACTCTAATTACTTACAAATTAATGTAATCAATTAAGAGTTTTACAATGCTTCTTAAAAGCTATAATCACAACAGTGATATTTCTCTTAACGTTTAAGCTTAATCTCACTAATATATTACAACAACAATGTAGTGAGCTTTGATAAAGATGAAGTTTCTGAGCTTTGAATTGAACAGCGTTTCAGCAAGTTTTTCAGAATAGTTTCATTCAGAATTGGTAACCTTGCTTCTCATCAGAACTTCATATTTATAGGCGTTGGAGAAGATGACCGTTGAGCGCATTTAATGCTTTGCGTGTTCCGTACAACTTTGCATTTAATGTTTCACGCTTTTGTCAACTACCTCGAGCCTTGTTCACGCTGTGTCTACTGACGTTGCCTTTAATAGCTTCCAACGTTCCTTTTGTCAGTCAGCGTAGCCTGCCACCTGTACTTTCTTCTGATCTGATGTTTGAATATAATATTTGAATATCATCAGAGTCAAACAGCATGGTGCATAGCATCTTCTTGTCTTCTGACCTTGAAGTGCTTCTGAGCGTGATACCATGAGAACTTCAGTGCTTCTGCTTCTGATCCCAAGTTCTTCTGATGCTTTCATAGACCCATGTTCTGATTCTGCCTTGACCATCTTCTGATGTCTTGCCAGACCTTGACCATCTTCTGATGTCTTGCCAGACCATGTTCTGATGTTGCATGCTGAACCTTCTGAGACAAAGCTTCTGAGCGCTGATTTGTGCATACTCTTTATATATTTCCTGAAATGGAAATTGCAATGTATTAGAGTACCACATTATCTCACACAAAATTCATATCCTTGTTATCATCAAAACTAAGAATATTTATTAGAACAAATCTTGTTCTAACAATCTCCCTCTTTTTGATGATGACAAAAACATATATAAATGATATGAATTTGCGATCAGAAAGAGCAGACGGCTAAAGACAAATTACACAGCTATAGCATAAGCATGTGAATATGTCTCCCCCTGAGATTAACAATCTCCCCCTGAGATGAATAATCTCCCCCTGAAATAAATACTCGAAGAACTTTAATAATAAAAGACTTCCTTGATTATTTCGGTAGAGACGATCACATAAGCTTCTGTCTTCTGATAATTCATAGCTTCTGACTTCTGCTTCCATTGGACAGCTTTAGAACTTGAATTTCTTTAGATCCCTAGAACACTCACAGCTTCTGATTCCTGCTTCCATTTAGGATAGCTTCAGAACTTGAATTTCTTTGATCTTCAGAACATTCACAGCTTCTGATTCCTGCTTCCATTTAGGACAGCTTCAGAACTTGAATTTCTGGATCTTTAGAACATTCACAGCTTCTGATTTCTGCTTCCCTCGGATAGCTTCAGAGCTTTGAATTTCTTCTTACATCACTTCATGCTAGATTGTATCAGAACATTGTTGAATGTACCAGAGCATCATCAGAGCATCTCTACATCCTGAAATGTTACAGAACAAAACTAAACGACAAAAGTCAGCATGAATGAGTTAGAACATAAAATGTGTATCAGAACACAAAATATGTATCAGAGCCATATAAGCCACATATAATATATCAGATCCGATAGACAATGTATCAGAGCAAATAGACAGTGATTTGGATCATATTCTATTATCAGAATTTTTGATCATTCTTCCTTCTTGGTTCTGATTCTGAAGCTTCCTAGCACTCAGCTTGCTTCAAGAATCCAAGAGCTTGATTCATCTTGTTGCTCCCCATGTTGATCTTGAATCTTCGATTCCTGCAACAACACAACTTAAAAACATATGAAGCTTGCAGCTTCTGTTAGTAAATGTGGGGTCTTTTTACTCGGTAACTGATAATATTAATCAGATCATTTATCATATATTTTCTCCCCCTTTTTGTCATAACATCAAAAAGCATAAAAGATTCAGATGTAAAGCAAGAGACAAAAGGAAAGAAACATAAAGAACTTTTCATTGATTTCAACAAGAAGGATTACAAAATAGGAATGCAGGAAAAAACAGATGCAACAAGGAAAGAAAACTACAAAGACCAAAGGACTAAGACCCTAGCCTACGCAAAATCCGCGCCAGAACATCATGAATCCCGTCAGTGCTTGTAGCTTGCCTTGCCATGAAAGAGCGAAACTCAGCATTGGCTGCTTCTTGCGCGTCCAAACGAGAAGTCAGCATAGCTTGATTCTGATGAAGAGCTTCCAAGGTCTCCATCAGAGCTAAGGTTTCACCAGAAGAAGAGGCACCAGAATTTCTGCCAAAAGGGACAGCAATCTCAGCAGGGCGATCTTCTGGAAGGTCTTCAGCTTGTGCATCTTCCATCTCCTCATCTGAGTCTGACTCAGAAGTAGCCTCAGCATATTCTGGTTCAGGCAGCTCAGAAGTTCCAACTTCCAACGCTTGAAGAATAGCTGCTAGGTTTGTTGGAGGAGTAGGACCAGCAACTTCAGCAGGATAAACCACTACTGGAAAGACCATGTGAGGTGCTTTTTCAGAAGGGTTCATTCTGAACCAGTTAAACAGCCACTGAAAATCTCCAGTCAGCACAGGAAACCATGGTCTCCACACCACGATGTCTCTGCAGAGATTTTCTTCTTCCAACTCATCTGCAGGTATCTTCTCCTCAAGAACTCTTCTGTTCCTGATGAGATGGTGATAGCTGCTTTCACCAACTTCCAACCGAAGACCACGAACACCAGGAGCTTCAGACATGATCCTTCTCTGAGTGTCTGTAGCCCTAACCAGAAAATCCTGACGAAAGGTATCCCAAAGGTTGCTTGTAGCATACTCATCCAGATGGTTAAGGTGAGCAGCACCCAGAATCTCCAACCAGCCATTTACATCAGAATGTAAAAGCTCCAGAAATGATTGAGTGGTAGGGGTTGGAGGGTTGACAGTGAACCTGGAGTCGGGAAAAACAACACTGTAGGGGTTAGGTGTTCTGGTGGGAAAAGGGTGTGAGAGAGATGAAGAAATATCTGAGGGATGGGTTGAAGGAGAGGAGATATCAGATGGTGAAGAAGGTGGTTCCGAGAGGATGAATGAGGAGGAAGAGGTGGTGGAGGTCTGTGAAGAGGGAGGTGATTGAGGGGTACCGTCGAGGGGTTGATACACACGTCTAGAGTAGTTTCCAGACATCATAGCTTCAAACGGGTTCACTTTGAGAGGGTCATAGGTGATCCTTACTCTTTTTGGTTTGGTTTCTTGTTCAGCAGTTGCCTTTCTCTTTTGTTTTCGATCATTTTCTTGATTTCCAGAGCTTGACGATGGATTCATGATGAAGTTGCAGATATTGGAAACTGCTAGGGTTTATGATATGAATGCAAAGAGAGAGAACGAAAAAGAAACTGAATGCAAAGTGAGAGAAATATAAGAGGGAAAAGAAACGTTTGAAGAGTATAAAAAGAAAACTGAAAGAGAGTAAATGATGGATAGCATTTAATGTTACGTGACGTGAGGAGAGATAATAATGACAAAAGACGTGATTTGCACAGTTACCTAAGTAGACGTCCCCTCAACTGCACGCACGCTTGTCCAGGAATAGTGAACACGAGTTTACCATCTGGATAGCCAGTTACAGCTGTTTTGCTTTTAAAGAGATTCTGAATCAACTTAGACAATGAAACGTTAGTAATAACTGAATCACAATTTCTAATTGATTTCAATCAGGACTTCTTATAAAAAAAATATCCAATTTCATTTCAGAAGATACTCATACATAAGATCTTCTCATCTTCTCATTCTGGGCATAGATCCATACTGATATTCTTCAGAATGAACTTAAACCTATCTTCAGCAAGGGGTTTTGTAAAGATATCAGCCCATTGATGGTCTGTATCCACAAAGTTTAAAGATATAACACCCTTCTGAACATAGTCCCTTATGAAATGATGTTTAATCTCAATATGTTTAGCTTTTGAATGTAAAATAGGATTCTTAGATAAACATATAGCAGAAGTATTATCACAGAAAATAGGAATGTTACTCTCATATATCTGATAATCTTCCAGCTGACTTCTCATCCAGAGCATTTGTGTGCTACAACCAGCAGCAGCAACATATTCTGCTTCTGTTGTTGAGAGGGCAATAGTAGCTTGCTTCTTGCTGTACCATGAGATCAGATGACTTCCAAGAAATTGACAACTTCCAGAAGTGCTCTTTCTTTCTATTCTATCTCCAGCATAGTCAGCATCACAGAATCCTACTAAGTTGTAATCTTTAGATCTTCTGTAAACTAAACCAACATTAGTAGTACCTTTCAGATACCTTAGAATTCTCTTAACAGCTGTTAAATGAGATTCTCTTGGATCTGATTGGAATCGAGCACACAAACAAACACTAAAGAGAATGTCAGGTCTAGAAGCAGTTAGATATAGAAGAGATCCAATCCTACCTCTGTACAACTTCTGATCTACCTTCTTACTTACCTCATCCTTACCCAGTACACATGTTGGATGCATAGGAGTTTTGGCTTCTTTGCTTTCAGAAAGATTAAACTTCTTCAGAAGTTCTTTCACATACTTCGTTTGATGAACATAGGTTCCATCGGAAGTTTGGTTGATTTGAATCCCAAGGAAATACTTGAGTTCTCCCATCATGGTCATTTCAAATTCAGCCTGCATAGACTCAGCAAACTCCTTTCCAAGTGTAGCATTAGATGTTCCAAAGATAATATCATCAACATATATTTGACAAATTAAAATATCCTTTTTAAATGTTTTACAAAAGAGAGTAGTGTCCACTTTTCCTCTAGTGAAACCATTTTCCAGAAGGAAAGAACTCAAACGCTCATACCAAGCTCTGGGAGCTTGTTTCAATCCGTATAATGATTTCTTTAATTTAAAAACATGATTTAGAGACATGGAGTCTTCAAAACCAGGAGGTTGATGGACATAAACTTCTTCATCTATGTAACCATTTAAGAAGGCACTCTTAACATCCATCTGATAAAGAGTGATGTTGTGTTGAGTGGCAAAAGAAATTAATAGACGAATAGATTCTAACCTGGCCACTGGTGCAAAGGTTTCTGTATAATCAATCCCTTCTTGCTGACTATAACCCTGAGCAACCAGTCTGGCTTTGTTTCTTACCACTTCACCTTTCTCACTTAGCTTGTTTCTGAAAACCCACTTAGTACCGATGATGTTAAATCCTTTTGGTCTAGGAACCAAGTCCCATACATCATTCCTTGTAAACTGATTTAGTTCTTCTTGCATGGTAATTATCCAGTCTGGATCTTCTAGAGCTTGATCAACAGAAGTTGGCTCGATCAAAGAAACAAGACCTAATTGACATTCTGCATTGTTCTTAAGGAATGCCCTTGTTCTGATGGGATCATCTTTCTTTCCAAGGATCACATCTTCTGACTGAGCTGGAGCAAGTCTAGGTGATCTTCTGATAGATGGTTCTTCAGAAATCCTAAGATTCTCTAAGGATGCAGCAACTTGATCTTCTGATCCATTGCTTCTGAGACTGCCAGCTTCTGCAGCTTTGCTTCTTGATACTTCAACTTCTGATATATCAATATCAAAATCTGCAAAATTCTCAAACTGCTTTGGTTTTTCAAGACCAAGCTTATCATCAAACCTGATATTGATTGATTCTTCTACAATCAATGTTTCAGTATTGTATACTCTGTAGCCTTTAGAGCGTTCAGAATATCCAAGAAGGAAACATTTTTGTGCTTTGGAATCAAACTTACCAAGATGATCTTTAGTATTCAGAATAAAACATACACATCCAAAAGGATGGAAATATGAAATGTTGGGCTTTCTGTTCTTCCACAATTCATAAGGAGTCTTATTTAGAATAGGTCTGATAGAGATTCTATTCTAAATGTAGCATGCAGTGTTAATTGCTTCTGCCCAGAAATGCTTAGCCATATTGGTTTCATTGATCATGGTTCTGGCCATTTCTTGTAGAGTCCTATTCTTTCGCTCTACAACTCCATTTTGCTGTGGAGTTCTAGGACAAGAGAAATCATGGGCAATACCATTTTCTTTGAAGAACTCCTCAAAGAATTTGTTCTCAAATTCACCACCATGATCACTTCTGACCTTTATGATTTTGCACTCCTTCTCAGATTGGATCTGAGTGCAGAATTCAAAGAACACTAAATGAGACTCATTCTTGTGTTTCAAGAACTTTACCCATGTCCAGCGGCTATAATCATCAACGATGACTAATCCATATTTCTTCCCTCTGACAGATGCTGTTTTGACTGGGCCAAACAGATCAATGTGCAAGAGTTCTAACGGCCTTGAGGTAGAAACAACATTCTTAGACTTGAATGCAGGTCTGGAGAACTTGCCCTTCTGACATGATTCACAAAGAGCATCTGATTTGTATTTCAGATTTGGGAGTCCTCTGACTAGATTTAGTTTGTTAATCTGAGAAATCTTTCTCAAACTAGCATGACCTAATCTTCTGTGCCAGACCCATTGCTCTTCAGAAACAGACATAAGACAAGTCACCTTCTGCTTCTCAAGATCAGAAAGATCAATCTTATAAATGTTGTTCTTCCTCTTGCCTGTAAATAGGATTGAGCCATCCTTCTGACTTACAGCCTTGCAAGACTTTTGATTGAAAATTATATCATAACCATTGTCACTTAATTGACTTATGGACAATAAGTTATGCGTTAATCCTTCTACAAGAAGTACATTAGTTATGGAAGGAGAGTTACCAAGACTTATGGTTCTAGAGCCAATGATTTTGCCCTTCTGATCTCCTCCAAACTTGACTTCTCCACCTGGTTTAAGCACCAGGTCTTGGAATGTAGACCTTCTTCCCGTCATGTGTCGCGAGCACCCAGAGTCCAGGTACCATGACATTTTGCTTTCTGTCCTCTTTGCCGCCAAGGATATCTGCAACAGAAATTATCTTCTCCTTAGGTACCCACAATTTCTTGGGTCCTTTCTTGTTAGTTCTCCTCAAGTTCTGATTGAACTTGGGTTTAGCAAAATATTTAGCAGGAGGAACAGCATGATATTTCTTATTCTGAGTTCCACGATATTTCTTAGGTTGTGTCACATGCTTCTTGGTGTGTGTTATGTGAAAACTTTGTGCATGTGATGTGTGCTTAATATCATGGGAGTGGCCAAACTTAAATTGGTTATACAGAGGCTTGTATGATATTTTCATATCATCCACAGATTCAAGCTTGTATGGGATTTCACCCTCATAACCAATGTCAACTCTCTTGTTTCCAGACACAGCATATATCATAGAAGCTAGCTGACTTCTGCCAATACTTCTAGATAAGAACTTCCTGAAACTTAAATCATATTCTTTCAGAATATGATTCAGACTGGGAGTGGATTTTTCTGAATCAGAAGGAGATCCAACATTATTGGATAATTTTAAAACTTTTTCTTTTAATTCAGAATTTTCCAACTCAAGCTTCTTAGTTTCAAATTCAAATTGCTTTTTCAGCTTTTTGTATTTGATACTAAGATGAGCTTTTAATTCAAGAAGCTATGTTAGACTGGAAACTAACTCTTCTCTAGATAGTTCAGAAAATACCTCTTCAGAATCTGATTCTGATGTAGATTCTGATCCATCATCTTCTGTCGCCATCACCGCAAAGTTTGCCTGCTCTCCTTCAGAGTCTGATCCTGATTCTGATTCAGAATCATCCCATGTTGCCATAAGACCTTTCTTCTTATGAAACTTCTTCTTGGGATTCTCCTTCTGGAGTTTTGGACACTCATTCTTGTAATGTCCAGGCTCATTGCACTCCTAGCAGACAGCCTTCTTCTTGTCAGATCTTCTGTCACCAGAAGATTCTCCATGTTCAAATCTCTTTGAACTTCTGAAGCCTCTGAACTTCCTTTGCTTGCTCTTCCAGAGTTGGTTCACCCTTCTGGAGATCATGGACAGTTCATCTTCTTCTTCTTCAGATTCTTCAGGATCTTCTTCTCTAGCCTGAAAAGCGTTAGTGCATTTTTTAACATTAGATTTTAATGCAATAGACTTACCTTTCTTCTGAGGCTCGTTTGCGTCCAGCTCTATTTCATGGCTTCTCAAGGCACTAATAAGCTCTTCCAAAGAAACTTCATTCAGATTCTTGGCAATCTTGAATGCAGTCACCATTGGGCCCCATCTTCTGGGCAAACTTCTGATGATCTTCTTTACATGATCAGCCTTGGTGTAGCCTTTGTCGAGAACTCTCAATCCAGCAGTCAGAGTTTGAAATCTTGAAAACATCTTTTCAATGTCTTCATCATCCTCCATCTTGAAGGCTTCATACTTCTGGATTAGTGCGAGAGCTTTGGTCTCCTTGACTTGAGCATTTCCTTCATGAGTCATCTTCAAGGACTCATATATGTCATGGGCCGTTTCCCTGTTAGATATCTTCTCATACTCAGCATGAGAGATAGCATTCAGCAAAACCGTCCTGCATTTGTGATGATTCTTGAAATCTTTCTTTTGATCATCAGTCATTTCGCTTCTCGTGAGCCTTACACCAGTAGCTTTAACAGGATGTTTGTAACCATCCAGCAGAAGATCCCATAGATCAGCATCCAGACCATGAAAGTAACTTTCCAGTTTATCTTTCCAGTATTCAAAGTTTTCACCATCAAATACTGGTGGTCTAGTATAACCATTGTTACTATTGTATTGCTCAGCAGAGCCAGATGTAGATGCAGCTGGATTTGTTGGAATTTCACCAGCCATCTTTTACTGAAGCGTTTTTCTCTTCCTGAATCTTTTCTAAACACGGTTAAGTGCTTGCACCTTAGAACCGGCGCTCTGATGCCAATTGAAGGATAGAAAAACACTTAGAAAGGGGGGGGGTTGAATAAGTGTAGTCTAAAAACTTGAACGATAAAAATAAATTGCACAGTTATTTTTATCCTGGTTCGTTGTTAACTAAACTACTCCAGTCCACCCCCACGGAGTGATGTACCTCACCTGAGGATTTAATCCACTAATCGCAACAGATTACAATGGTTTTCCACTTAGTCCGCGACTAAGTCTTCTAGAGTATCCTGATCACAACCTGATCACTCCAGGAACAACTGCTTAGACACAAGCTAAGACTTTCTTAGAGTATCCTGACCACCACGTGATCACTCTAATTACAACTGCTTAGACACAAGCTAAGACTTCCTAGAGTATCCTTATCAACACTTGATCACTCTAGTTACTTACAAATTAATGTAATCAATTAAGAGTTTCACAATGCTTCTTAAAATCTATAATCACAACAGTGATATTTCTCTTAACGTTTAAGCTTAATCTCACTAATATATTACAACAGCAATGTAGTGAGCTTTGATGAAGATGAAGTTTCTGAGCTTTGAATTGAACAACGTTTCAGCAAGTTTTTCAGAATAGTTTCGTTCAGAATTGGTAACCTTGCTTCTCATCAGAACTTCATATTTATAGGCGTTGGAGAAGATGACCGTTGAGCGCATTTAATGCTTTGCGTGTTCCGTACAGCTTTGCATTTAATGTTTCATGCTTTTGTCAACTACCTCGAGGCTTGTTCACGCTGTGTCTACTGACGTTGCCTTTAATAGCTTCCAACGTTCCTTTTGTCAGTCAGCGTAGCCTGCCACCTGTACTTTCTTCTGATCTGATGTTTGAATATAATATTTGAATATCATCATAGTCAAACAGCATGGTGCATAGCATCTTCTTGTCTTCTGACCTTGAAGTGCTTCTGAGCGTGATACCATGAGAACTTCAGTGCTTCTGCTTCTGATCCCAAGTTCTTCTGATGCTTTCATAGACCCATGTTCTGATTCTGCCTTGACCATCTTCTGATGTCTTGCCAGACCTTGACCATCTTCTGATGTCTTGCCAGACCATGTTCTGATGTTGCATGCTGAACCTTCTGAGACAAAGCTTCTGAGCGCTGATTTGTGCATACTCTTTATATATTTCCTGAAATGGAAATTGCAATGTATTAGAGTACCACATTATCTCACACAAAATTCATATCCTTGTTATCATCAAAACTAAGAATATTGATCAGAACAAATCTTGTTCTAACACTTTTAAAGAGTTGCTTAAAGATGAAAGAGATCCTAAGCGTCATAATTATCGTATTTGGAAATATATTAACGTATGAGAAGTAAAATTTCATATTTTTTTAATGATCAAATATTTATCTTTAATTGATGACAAACATTGTTTTATTTTTGTAGACAAAGTTCAACATTCCTGAGAGAGGAAAAAAAGCAGTATATGCTCGATTAAATGATGCTTGGAGACGTTACAAATACTGTATCAAGAAATATTATTTTCGAAAGTACTCTAATATGAAGGATAGATTAAAGCACCATCCAAAGAGCATATCTGAAGATCATTTCAAGAAATTGTTGGTATATTGGAAAGATAATCATATTCAAGTAAGTTATTTATTTTGCTCAATAGTTATTTTACTTCTTAGTGTTTAGTGCAGGTTTGATATCATAGTAGATTTATCGAAACAATCGTGAGCCACTAGATGTGATTTTGTGCAATTGAACAAGATGTGACCTTGGTAGTGTATTATATATCAGTAATGCTTGCTGAATAAAAAATTGAATAGACACCATATGCAGTTCTGTTGCATGTTTTGATATATATTTTTTATTTTCTTTATGTGCAGAAATAGATTGTGTTGCACCTGGTTTATTTAGTGTCCATATAATGGATTTTATAAACATGTTTTTAAATATCACATTGTAATAATTAGTAAGATATGATGATCTCATTTGAATGAAAATCAATATTTGAGATAAGCAAAGACAAGAATTAGATGGATTCAAAAAAGTGATCTTGAGGCACATGAATGAATGTGACTATGTAATCACTACTATGGGATTGCTTGTGTTTTTATATGACTAACATGGATAAAATACTACTGTTTCCTAGCTTGTAGTATGATGCTTTTCATATTAAAATTTTCACATTAAGGAAATAACCTTGATAGTGTGTTATATATTACGGTTATGCGTATATATTTCCTTCAAACATAATAATAGCTTCTATTTACACTTCTTGTTAACATAAGCATGGTTTGTTTCATTGTTATATTTTAATTTGTGTTCTGTATCGTAGAATATTAGTCAAAAGAATGCAGCTAATAGGAGGAAGCAAAAGTTTACGCATCGCGTAGGACCGACAAGTTTTGCTAGAATTCGTGCAGAAATGGTACAGTATTTGTGTGTGATTCTCAATAGAATAATGTGCTTTCTCAATCTCTTATTAAGTAGTATATTTTTTTTTTAATATATGAAAAATAATGTAGCGGGAAAATAAGGATGGACAAGAAGTCACTCAAGCTGAGATGTTTATTGAAACTCGAAAAAGTCGCAAGGGAAAACAAGTGGATGAGGAAACTCAAAATGCGATTGTAAGTTAAATTATAATATCCATTTTAGTTGAACATGTAGTTTTTAATTTTGTTCGAAAGTGATAGTTTGATGTATTAGGATAAACTTCAAGAATCTATTGAAAATTCAATTGAAGGTGGAACACAAACATTTCAATCACTGTTTGGAAAAGAAAAGCCCGGTAGAGTGAGATGTTATGGAAGAACTGTCAAAATGAAGAAATTTCTTTAATGAAAAAGCAATATGATGGTAAAATTTCTGACATGACACAAAAGATGGGAGCAATGGAGGCACTTTTGAAAAGCATGTATATGCAACAAAATCCATATTTAACTGAAGAGGAAGTAGATGATAAGATGAGAGAAGTTTTGCACAATGATAATGTTCCAACACCACGCTCATCGACATCAACCTATGCTCCCGTTCATCAAAAGGTACTACGATTGATATTAATTAAAATCACCATTTATTTTATTAAAATCAGCATTTATACTTTGAAATGCTTACATATTTGTGGTTAATGATGTTTAAATTTGTGATTAATTATGTTCAATGCATGCTTAGTAAATTATTTCACTTTGAATAGAAATAAATTTACTTCTTTGGCTTTAAAAAGGTGATTTTTTTAGTGTTTATATTAATTTATAAGTTGGAAGGGTGTTATGTTAAAGTAATGAAGAGAGGGACAGAAAGTAGAGGGAGGAACATGCTGACAAATAAATGCGAAAGAAGCTTTTCCTTGACGCAAAGAAATGACAAAATTTGCAATAATTAGAATGTGAAAGATAACAATATTTCTAAAAAGCTCTTGTTATATGAAATGTTTGAGTTATTGCTGCATGGAAGTGAAACAGTAACAATAAAAGAGTCTTGTATTAGGACCTCATACATATTCAATATATCTATAACGGTTATATTATTTTGATACAATGGACATAATAGACAATGTTAACATAGTTAGAACCATACATATTTATATATATTTGAAAATAATTTACAAACTTATAATGGATATATAATGGACATCATCATGGCTATACTTTGAAATACTTACATATTTGTGGTTAATGATGTTTAAATGTGTGATTAATTATGTTCAATGCATGCTTAGTAAATTATTGCACTTTGAATAGAAATAAATTTGCTTCTTTGGCTTTAAAAAGGTGATTTTTTTAGTGTTTATAATAATATTTAAATTTTTTTCTTTAAATTTATAGGTTACAAATGAAGATGATCCTCAAGATGAACAAGATGAAGATCTCCTTGATGATGAAGATCTCCTAGATGATGAAGATCTTCTAGATGGCGAAGATCTCCAAGATGATGACGATCTTCAATATTATCAAGATGACGATTTTCAATATGATCAAGATGACGATCTTCAATATGATGAAGACCGTCATTGATTCAAACATGGATAATTATTTTTTGTTTTATGGAGTTACATAAGCCAACTAATTAGTTTATTACATTTCAAAGAGTTTGGATTTATTTTGAAAATATTTATTTTAACATTTCAAAGAGTTTGGATTTATTTTGAAAATATTTATTTTAACATTTCAAAGAGTGTATTACACTTCATCTTATGAATACTTCACACATGATATGTTTGGATCAATTTATACATGTGTTTCTTCTCGTTTAATTAATAATATTGACTTATAATCTATTAGAATAAAATGAAGGTTTATGGTAGAAGTGTATCACCATATAAATGAATAGGAAATTATTTACTAATGATATCTTTAATTTTAAAGTTCAACGTAGAAGTTGCTAGATATTATTTTTTCCAATTCATAGGCAACAGTTTTTAAGGCGCGGTTCGTTTAAATGAAACTATACATTTGCTACGGTTTTCACTTGTTGCTTCTTACAAACCGTTGCATTTTCTTCTTTTGGGGACGATTTTTTTGTGTTGTTAGTAAAAAACCGCGGCTTAAAACTATAACTAAAACCGTGGACTTTTGATGCTTTAGGCGACGGTATTTGGAATTCGTGGGTAAAAATGAAAAAACCGCGCTCTATACGAATAGGCAACGGCGGTTTATTCCACGGCTGATAAACCGCCCCCTAAAGCCTAAGGCTACGGTTATTGCACTTTAGCCTGCGATTTTGCGTTGTTGCCATAAGTGATTTTTGTTGTAGTGATTATTTTATGTGCTATACTATTTGTTTTGTTGTCACATCACTTTTCTATAACAAACACATATATATGTTTCTGAGATGTACATGATATATACATTATAATGATTCTATCCATAATGAAACTTAATATAATAATAATTATAATAATATGAATATGAATAGTTATTATATTAATACTATAATTTGGATTTAGGAACATATATTTTTATAGTTGGTTTAATTATTATAGGCTGTATATGTATATTTAGCAGAGATAATTTTGGTAGCGTAACAGCAGCAGTGAGCTAAAGTAAATAATCGACCAGAAATTAATTAATCGAGTAGTATAATTTAGGCGAGCCCGGAATTGATTCGTTATCCGTAAATTGGCGACGTTTGGCGATGTTGTGACGTAATGCATATATTGACACATTGCGAATTCTTGAGATATTGTAGGAAATTATTGTGAGGAGTAATTATCAAACATGATTGATATATTTTGGCGATGTAGGCGAATGCCTTATGCGACGTTGTTATGTGATTGATTATGATTTGTTGCATTTCATTAATGTCTCATGAATTGCATATTTTTGGCGATGGCCTGGATTGGCAAATTAGTGACGAAGGCTTATGCCTTGATGCCTCGGTTTAACTGGCAATTAGCGATGGGGGATGAAGCCCTGGGTACCACATGCATGATGCATTTGTCGTGTCTCATTCATTTGTTTTATTGCGACGTTGTGCGTGATTATGTGATTTGATTTTGAATTGGTTGATTGGAATTGAAACTTGAGATATATATTATGACTTGAACCGTAATATACTTTTTATCATGACTTTATTTATATTGTTTAATTATTAATTCTTTTGCTGAATTTTTATATGGTTTTGGTTTAAACTGTAACTTATAGTTACCGTGCAATGATGCTTCGACTTGATTGTAATATTTATGAAGTTTGTTGATTCCACTGCGAGTTAATTATTGAATTTAAACACAGTGAATTTTAGTGATGATTTGATTATCGTTTTAAATTCCTGCGCTATGTATCCATATGAAGGCAACTAAGTCGTAAATCTTTTTGAAATGACGACTATTTGATACATCAAATGAACTTGTTTGGAATTTATACTCTGATTTTTATTATAATTACTGGGTAGATTTAGGGTGTTACATTAGTGGTATCAGAGCAGGTCGGTCCATCTGACCAGAGTCTTCTAATTGTTGTTTATCCCTTAGTACACGACAAGTGTGTACAACACTGTCGGTACTTGTTGTTTTGATTTCTTGTTGCAGGAGTGGGTTTGAAACTAAGTGGGGGAGAAGCTGTGCTTCTCAATTATGCTTCGGTTGTAAGTTGTTGGTGCTTTGGTAGTGAAGGACACCTTAATATGGAAATAAGAATTGCGTATGTGTTTGGTGTGGAATATGTTGTTGAGGATGATGAGGTGAGATTTTATAACTAGATGTAAGCGAGTGGTAGCTGTTGCTACGTTGTAAGATGTTGTTCCTAGATATTGCTAAAATGGTTGGCAAGTTAGTAAGGATTATGTTGTAATCGTATTTGAAGATTGAGGTATAAGTATTGGATTTAAACTGTGAGTGGGTTGTCGTTTGATCGAAGGATTACATGACAATGTTGTGTTAAGGATGGTTGTGTTGGATAGGATTTTCGAGGACGAAAAGATTCTAAGTGGGGGAGAGTTGTAACACACGAAAATTTATTTAATTATTTAAATAAATTATTCAAGGATTTAATATGGAAATTCGGTCGAAATTGGATTTATTAGTGATATTTTAAGACGCGAAATTGAATTATTTAGTCGGTTAATCAAAGAATTATTAAAGTTGGATTTTTGGTTGAAGAAAATAATATTAGTAATAATATTATTTAATTTGGTTTAGTTGTGGGGTGATATATTGCAATATGGTGGTGTACGATTAGTAGGCCCATTAAGAAATAATAGTAATTATATTATTATTATTTGATTTATTGGATTAAAAAGGAGAATATATGGAATTTGGTTTCTGTGAAAAATAAGATTTTGGCTTTTGGGAGAATAGATCGTGAAATGAAGTTGCAGACAAAGAGGAACGAGGTTTTGGCAGAGGAAGAATTGATCGTTGATTTCGGGGAAAAGGCAAAGGCTTGCACTCAATCGGATATTAGAGGAGATCTCCATATACAAGGTAAGGGTGAGGTTCTTGCGTTATAAATGGGGATATGATGAACTGTATGTGGGCTTAGGAAATTTTTATTGTCTCGGTGTTTTGATTGAAGTTTGCTGATTATGTATGGATAATTGTGTGTTACTATGTTGAATTTTTATTTGTGAGAATATGTTGTTTTGCCACTACGGTTGGTTTGTGTTTCTCTATGAATGCTTGATTGAATCAAAACTGTGACCGATGTGGAAATAATTGTTGTGATGTTGGTGATGGTTGTGTTTTGGAAATCTGAGATTGAATCGAAGGAAAAAAATTGGGAATTGAACGAATTATAGAAAACTGCATCGAAGAAGGTGGGCCGGGGGGGCATTCCAAAGTGTGACGAGCGTTACGTTCAGGAGTGTGCCGAGCAACACAAAGAGGCCCTGCCGATCGGCAGGGATGGGGGCAAGGTGGGTGACGACCGTCACCTTTAATGTGACAAGGGGCATACCCCCTAGTTCATGTATTTAGATTATTTTATGTGCTATACTATTTGTTTTGTTGTCACAACACTTTTCTATAACAAACACACATATATATATATATATATATATATATATATATATATATATATATATGTCTTTGAGATGTACATGATATATACATTATAATGATTCTCTCCATAATGAAACTTAATATAATAATAATTATACGAATATGAATATGAATAGTTATTATATTAATACTATAATTTGGATTTAGGAACATATATTTTTATAGTTGGTTTGATTATTATAGGCTGTATATGTATATTTAGCAGAGATAATTTTGGTAGCGTAACAGCAGCAGTGAGCTAAAGTAAATAATCGATCGATGATTAATTAACCGAGTAGTATAATTTAGGCTAGCCCGGAATTGATTCGTTATCCGAAAATTGGCGACGTTTGGCGATGTTGTGACGTAATGCATATATTGACATATTGCGAATTCTTGAGATATTGTAGGAAATTATTGTGAGGAGTAATTATCAAACATGATTGATATATTTTGGCGATGTAGGCGAATGCCTTATGCGACGTTGCTATGTGATTAATTATGATTTTTTGCATTTCATTAATGTCTCATGAATTGCATATTTTTGGCGATGGCCTGGATTGGCAAATTAGTGACGAAGGCTTATGCCTTGATGCCTCGGTTTAACTGGCAATTACCGATGGGGGCTGAAGCCCTGGGTACCACATGCATGATGCACTTGTCGTGTCTCATTCATTTGTTTTATTGCGATGTTGTGCGTGATTATGTGATTTGATTTTGAATTAGTTGAATGGATTTGAAACTTGAGATATATATTATGACTTCAACCGTAATATACTTTTTATCATGACTTTATTTATATTGTTTGATATCTCACCCTTTGCTTGTTTTTGCCGTTGCCTTTATATTAGTAACGTGCATGTGACGCTAGTGAGAGAAGATTTAGCCGCCGTGAGTTGAGTCGGTTGTCGCTCTGATATGAAGCACTCGGGGGAATAAAACGATTGTTTTAATTATTAATTCTTTTGCTGAATTTTTATATGGTTTTGGTTAAAATTGTAACTTAAAGTTACCGTGCAGTGATGCTACGACTTGATTTGAATATTTATGAAGTTTGTTGATTCTGCTTGTCATACCCCAAATTTGTCCTACCCTTATTTATCTGGCTTATAACTCATATACATACATCATTTAGGTCATGGCCCTATTCATGGGTACTGTTCCAAAAAGGAGCTCCTCGTACAAAGAACTTCTGATTAAATATAAGGTCTGAGGTCTGGTCATGTGGCATTATTCTCCTGAGGGTTTTCTTGAATCAGGGTTTTCTCACCTCCAAGTCAGAGCATTGGTTGGAAAATACAGGCTTACTGTTCATCCGATTGTTCTGAATTAGGGTTTCTTGACCAAAGTCAACGCAGTTGACTTTTTGGTCAACACATTGATCAAGAGCTAATTTTATGAAAGGAGATGGCATGATGACCGCGTGGAGGCGTTCAGTTGATTTCCATTGGTTAGAAGTTGATTAATCGGGAATTTCATTAAGATCGAAGAAAAATCAGAACAGTTGACTTTTGGGTCAAAATCAGGTCAAGTACTCAAAAATTAACTTTTGGTGGAAAATCAGTCAAGAAAAATCAAAGAATGGATAAAATCGGGAGTTTGACAAAAATTACCAAAAATAGAAAAAATATCAAAAATGGAAAGTTTCATACTTAGAAAATATTTTGGGCCTTAAAAGTTTGATGAGCTGTCCACTTCTTCATCAGTTTACACGTGGAAGATGACATTTTTTGGAAACATTCCCAACACCAAAGTTGTTCCTCTCATAGAGGAGAACAACTTTGTAGTTGGACACTTTTCTATTTGAAGTTTGGTTGAAGTTTTATCAAGGTTTGAAGTCGAAGCTTTTCATTTGAATCAAGTCATGAAGCTAGGCAAGAAATGCGGGGCAGCGCAGTCATTTTGACAAACACGTGGCGTGTCAACTTTGAAGCTGATTCCAGAGCAATACAAGAGTCCATTGACTACAAACTTGACACCCATCAACTATCCCTCATGCCCTATACACAATAAAAGCAAGAATTAACCCATTTGGGTGAATGTTGAATCAATAATGAAGCTCCAAAGTCAAGCCCTTGCCAAGTCACGCATTGCCAGATACATGAGCTAGAATCTAAGCCATGCGCATGCCTTTCATCAAACAGGTGGTGTGCCACTTTCAATCCCGGTTTTAGAGAATTAAAAGCACCCTCCAGATCCAATTCAAGTTCTAATCCATCCTCCTACATTCCCTCTTTCAAACGGCACAAGAATCAAAGATTTTGGATATGTGTGAAAAAAATATCGGGCTTCAAAGTCACACCCTTAAAGTGATCGTCATGGCTAGCATGGGACAAAGCTCAGCGCGCGCGTGATTGCAGTGACGACACTACAAGTTTTTGGTGACTTCTCTCCTACTTCCAAGCATTATCCCAAGAAACTCTTAACACGAATCTTGTACGTCTCCATGCCCCCTACACATTGAGCAGAGAATTGAGATTAATGATGAACTATAGTGGGAGATATTGACACTTGAAGGTGGCACCGTGGCTAGTTATTTGGTGTTTGGCATTTGGCAATGCACGCGTGGGGAATTGCAAGACACACGCAGGAAAATGCCCAGCAGTCTCCATGTTTACTCATTATGACCATGCAGTGTTCTGAACACACAAAGGCAAAGAGAATCTTACTACAAATCCAAACTTGTTCACTAAGCTCCAAGGAAATATTAGCTACAGCAACACATCATAACTCCCACACACTCCCATGCACTCTATATAAGAACACTCCACTTCACAAACTCATTTTTTTTCACACACTCTCATTTTCCTCACTTTCAAAACTTTCTCCTCATTCCTTCTCTCTCGTTCCCTCTCTTCTCTTTCTCTTCATTCATCCTCCAAATAGTTTGTTACATCTCTAACAAACTTCCCAACAACCAGACTCCATTGATCTTCATCACCACAACCCCCTTCGTTAACCATCACCACCACCATTCTTCACCAACCTCCACCGCAACTGCCTCAACAAACTTCAATCACCACCATTTCTATGAGTTTTAACCTTCATTATCATCAATCTTCCCCAACATCATGCAACTCTGATCATCATCATCACCTCTGGCCAATCCCTAAACCGTTTCATAACTTCCACCGTTAATCGACCTTCACTCTCGTTTTCTTGTGTGCTTCATCGTGTTCCAGCGTTATACATCATCATCCTCGCCATCAACATCATCATCTTCATCATCAAAAAGCTGAAAGAAGATCGCGTGGTCCGAAACTGAGAATATCACCGTCAAGAACAGAAGCAGTTTGAGTTTTCTGGTATCGTTGTGGTTCGACGTCAGGTGAGTTTCTTGAATCTCTCAGCATGTTAGAGTTGTACAAACTAGGACAAGTAGTCGTGGTGGTATCTTAATCATGTAGGTCTGAATGCGTGTTTTCATGGTGTAAATACGTGTGTTGTTGGATCTGAACACTGTGATTAAATTCTATGTGACATGATGATCGTTCTGGTATGCTTATTGTGTATGTTTGTGAAGTTGTTGATTAGGGTTTCACAAGCACCTTCGGTTAGCATGTTAGAGGGGGATTTAGAGGAAACTAATGCTATATTCAGAATCTACGCGAAAATCCGAGTAGGAAAGTGCCATTTTCTTTCATTTCTGGGCATTTAGTGGTGGTTCGATAGCCATACCCGCCGGGGAAGACGACCGGAATGGTGGTTCCGGCGTCTGTTTTTATTCCCTCCGTTTGCGTACGTGGCCGAACGAGATTGGCTATCTTTCCCATATTTTTGCACTTTTGTTTTATTCAAATGATTGGAAAGAGAGGTGGCGCGTTCTGATTAGTAGGCCTGACTTTGTCTTTTTCTTCTCACTTAATGTACCTTGACCAATTGATTTAAAGTTGTCATACCCTAAAATTTGCCTTCCATATTCCATTCACAATGATTCAAAGTTCAAGATTCAAATCCAAAGCTTTGCTCCCTCAATGGTCCAGGTAACCCACAGTCAACTGGTTTGACCTAAAAGTCAACCATAATCAAAGCACAGTCAAAAACTCTCAATTTTGGGTCAATATAAAGTGAATAAGAGTATAACCATCATTTGATCAAAGATTGATCATGATTCCATTAATAGAAACTCAGAGATGAATAAATACAAAAAGGTTCAAATTAGGGTTTCTTAGGAGAAAGTCAACCCAACTTTGACTGGGCATAACTTTCACATGGAACATAAAAAATTCCCCACTCAAAGCCTATTTTAAAGGAAATTGGATTCTCTACAACTTTGTCTCTCACAAGCCAGGGTTAGAAATGCTTCATTTGAGAGTTATGATGCAAAAGATTACAGGTCATTGCTAAGCATCCTTCAAAAGCAGTTTTTTGGCAAAGAGGATATGATCAAGATAAAAGCTCCAAATGGAAAATATGTTCCAAAGTGGCTTAAAGAGGACATTCTGAGGTTTCCAAAAAGTCATAGAACTCCCTCATAGCTTAAAAATTGAGTGAGATATGCTTGATCAAAGTTGGGCGATTTTTGGAGGCAAAATGTGAAATAAGAAGGTTCAAATTGGATTTCTTGCAAATAGGCCCATACTTTTATGACTTAAACTTGGCCCATAAGTTATCCAGAGCACATGCCACGAATAATAACATTTTTATTTGACTTTACACAATTTTATTTCATTTAAAATTGATTTTAATGATTTAAATAAGTGGAAAAAATCTAATATTTTGGTAGAAAATATATTTTGGTGATCTCCAATCATTATTTATGACTAAATACAATATATTTTCGTGACTAATTGATTGGAAGGAGATTTATACAAATTTGGCCAAATATAGTAGCTTAGGATTCAAGAAATAAAATCAATTTTCACAAAATAGCAAGATTGGATTCAAGCAAGGTTTTGGACAAATTAGTTGACCTAATATGTTCACTATAAGTAAGAGGGGCTGTGCACACGAATAGGGGTTCACAAAATCTGGAGAGAAGAGCATATTCGAGAAGACAAAGTTCTTCACAAAACTCAAAATCGGTTTCTAAGATTTGGGACGTTTCTAAGGGATTTGAGGATTGCAAACTCTTCCTTGGGGAATTTTGAACGTGTCTGGATACTCACGCTTCATCAGCAACCCCAGAATAACCTCCAATCGACCAAGGTATGTTACTCTGAATATTGGATCGATTTACATATGTGAAGCATCTACAAGTTAAATTTCTGGTGTATTATGGTTTGTATGATGATTGTGAACATTTCTGGGTCATTAGATTAAAGTTTGGGTGGTTGGAACTCACTTTGCCATTAACGTCCGTATCGAGTTTCTTAGGGTTTCGATTTGGGTTTTTTTGATAGGAGTAAAATTAGGTCAAATTAGATGCATGGTTGAGTTCGTGGGGTTGGGACGAAGCATTTAGAAGGGGTGCGAAAGATTTATATCCATATATATGCTACTCGCTATTTCCATGGTAAGCTTGCTACGAATGGAATCGTAGCAAATCTGTAGCTAAATTTGCAGAGAATTTCAGGGTGTGGGGAAGAAGATGATAACGTGGCAACTGGTCACTGGTCCGTTTAAACTTCGCGCGCCTTTTGTGCCATTATTTGTGTATTTTATATATTATGTAATGAATTCATATTATAAACATGTGGGATGCGTGGTTGGGGTGGTTAGTGAGCGCGTATGTGAGAGGATGGTCGCAGGTTCGAGCCCTCCCTCCAACATTATTTTTATTGAACAGACATGCTTCTTGATCCTGTACACTTGCAGCCTGGACGCACACCATGTGCCCTCAGATCTGGGCCTTTAATCCAATCACCCATATAGATCCAACGCCCAGGATTTAGCCCTATACCATGTACCTTACTAACAACCACACCTAATCATAACCCTGATAAAACTTAATTAATTTTAATTATTCATTTGGTTTTAATTGAAATATCTTTTTTTAATATATATTAATTATATAATAATTATTTTTTTAATAAAATAAATATATAATAATTATATTAAGAATTTTAATTTGTTGTTCGTGCCGATTAAATCGATTAATCGCTATGGTCAACAATAATTTTAATTAAAATGCTATTTAACTAAAATACAAATTAAATTATATTCGATTAAATGGTTGCAACTATCTTATTAGTTGTGATGATTAATCCTTTCTTTTTTTTTTCTAACTTCAAATTTGTTATTCTTTTTAATCGAATCAATCGATTGCGAGGGATAACAATGCAAATCAATTAGTAAAATTATTAAAAGATATCCTAATTCGTTATTAGTAATAATCAGATCAATTGATTAAAATTGGTAACGATACAATTTCAAATCTGTTAACTATGGAGATCGAATCTATTGATCGTTGCGGTTAATAGTGCAAAATTAAATCAGGGTTGTACGCCCAAATCCTAAAACACTTCAAATCAAACTACGGATTTTCATCCTTATTCAAAACTATGATGGGACGTTCAAAAAGCCTTCAAACCATCCCAAATCAAATTCTAATCCTAAGGGCGTACAACCCTTCCCCGAACTACGTTGACTCTGATTCTCCCTAAGGAGATACGTAGGCACTTGGCAACAAGGCGAGTCCCCTTCCCTCTAAATCTCATTTTTTCCCGTTTCATTTCCCTTAATTATTTAACCCTCGAAAGCATAAACCTTACCTTAATACTCTTAGCCATAAAACTGTTAACCTTAGATTCAAAGCCATAGGAAAGGGTTGAGGGTGCCTAACACCTTCCCTCGACCTGAATATAGTTACTTACCCTGATCTCTTAACTGCGTAGGGTTTCCTATTCGCCCTTCAGAATAGGTGGAGACTCTAAAATCATAAATTTTTTAGGCAGGTTGCTATAGCTGGCGACTCTGCTGGGGATAATTTAAATGGTGAATACTATGCTCCTATAGGTTTTAGGTTTGTGGCTAATGGTTTAGGTTTATGGCGCATTTTAGGGTTTGGCAAGCTTGCCATTTTAGGGTTTGGGGGAGGTTCATCTTTTCAATAAATATTTTAATTATCTGTTTATTTATTGTCTTTGGTTTTTTATTTAAATGTTTTATTTTTAAAATATTTGATTATATATTATATGCATTGCTGGTGTTTTTTATGTTGTGTTAAACCCTAAGTGTGGGAGTTAACTTTGAGATCATGGGGGAATTAAATCGCCTACGAGTCTCATTGATAACTCCACTCGGAGTGGGTTGAGTATTCGGAAATGTCCAAAATGAGGCTTGACTTTGTTGAGGGCAGGACTGGATACTTGGCTGATCTCTCCGAGAACCTACCCCAAAAATTCGAACCTCATGGATAAAATAAGTTGTTCTAAAATCCGAAGAGACAAAAAGTCTTGGAGGCTACGAACGACCCCGTGAGACCGTCTAGAACCCCTATAAAGAGGTTGGCTCCCTAGAGCCGCTACGTCGAACCTATGAACTTATGTGATTATGTGCTATATGTATATATATGTGTTGATCATTATTTTTTATTATTTCTTTATCCATTCATCATACATCATGGGCATTCTTGCATCATATTTTTATTCAAAAAGAAAGAAAAAAAGGATATCATGCATATCATGCATGGCATACACATCATTTTCATGGCATTAAGAGAAGATTTCTCTTCTATTTCCAGAACAAGGGACCATTGGTAAGGATAACCTAACATTCCGATCGTCTTATCAAACAAGATTTCAGCAAAAGAGATCAATGGATCAGCTGGAACAGAATCAAGCCGCTCTTCGTGAGGAAGTGGATCAACTGAAGGTTAGTATGGAAGAGGTTAAAGGAGGTATGACTCAGATGCTAGGATTCATGAAGGCCCTCCTGGATAAACAAGAAAAAGCAAAAGAGGTTCAGTCTAGGGATACCCTTGTTCAGGATGAGATCCCCAATGACGAAAACCCGCCGCTAGGATTTGTTTCAGGCTTTGGCCCAGCTAAGGACAGACCTCAGGTCCGCTATGTCAGGAGAGCTATCCAATTCCAAGAGAAAGGAGAGACCTCCCAAGAAGGATTTGTCCCCACTCCACAAACGAAAGGGACAACCCGCACAGTTCGCATTCCTGCTAGCAATGTCCCTAGGGATGATGATTACCTGGATCTACAATACGGAGTACAAGAGGTGGACAACGCAGACCAAGCACCTCAAACGCAACAGTCTAATCCCAACTCTAGGGAAGACTCCAAGGACAGTGAACAAATCAAGGCGCTAGAAGAGAGACTAAAAGTGGTAGAAGGATACGATGTCTTTGACGTGGATACCTTCGAAATGAGCTTAGTCTCAGACTTGACTATCCCACACAAATTCAAGATTCCAGACTTCGAGAAATACAAAGGGCTCACGTGTCCGAGGAATCACTTGCGCATGTATGTGCGAAAAATGGCTGCTTATGCTCACAATCAAAAGCTGATGATACACTTCTTCCAAGAGAGTTTAAGTCGAGCATCTATTGACTGGTATATGCAACTGGAGAAATCCTATATCAGAAGCTGGAATGATCTGGCTAACACATTCTTGAAGCAATACAAGTACAACCTGGACATGGCACCCAATCGGATGCAATTACAGAATATGTCGCAGAAGAAGGATGAATCATTCAAAGAGTATGCCCAAAGGTGGAGGGAAATGGCTTCTCGAGTCCAACCTCCCCTAATGGAAAAAGAGCTGGTGGACATATTTATGAGCACTTTTCAAGGACCATACTACGACAAGATGGTCGGAAGCATATCTTCAGGGTTCTCGAACTTGGTAGTCATTGGTGAGAGAATTGAAGA
Source organism: Vicia villosa (assembly GCF_029867415.1). NCBI lineage: Eukaryota > Viridiplantae > Streptophyta > Magnoliopsida > Fabales > Fabaceae > Vicia > Vicia villosa. The sequence continues at coordinate 82,996 of NW_026705588.1, forward strand.
TGGAATCAAAAATGGGAAGATACAAGGGGCATCCTCAGGTTCCTATCACACAAAGAAGTCATATGACGGAAAAAAGGAATCCAAAACTGTGGGGGCAATCATGGGTAATCAGACCCCAGTATCACAGCAAAGGGATCAGCAAAAGCAACAGGGTGGCCAACGCACCTGGAGGTCCAAGCCAAAACGATCATTCACCCCGTTGTACATGCCATTGTCTCAAGCTTTGCAACGTCTGCTCAGTCAGAACTTGGTAACTCTGCTACCTCCATACTCAGCTCCAGCTAACCCCGCTCCTGGGTACAAGCATCATGCTAGGTGCGCTTATCATTCAGATAGTCCTGGTCATGATACAGAGGATTGTGGGCCGTTAAAGCACAAGATCCAAGATTTGATTGAAGAAGGGCTCGTTGAGTTCGAAGATCCTCACAAGTCTAACGTCATAGGTGGCTAGAAGGAGGATTTCTTAGATCATTAGTTTTGTTTTCATTCGCAATTTCTTTCCGTTTGTTTAAACATTAGTCTTACGACATATGCTGTGTACTTTACAATAATCATTAATGCATTGCTTACGTTTGTCTTGATTCATTCCTAGTGTTCTCACTATATTTAAAACTGTATTTTTACTCGGTTTTCTTATTTGTGATATTCAACTCTCGTTAAAAGTTGTACACCTTTAGAGGGAGAATGAGGAAAACGATGCCACAATTTCGTACATTATGCTTTCGAACAGACCGTGTTGACGATGTACAGGCATTGTTTCAATTCCCAAATAATGGAGATATAAGGATGTTAATCCCTTGTCAACCCTTTTGAGCCTAAAGAAGTAGGAGTTTTCCTTCATATAAAATAAAACCCTTAATACATAACATGGGGTAGGGTAGCTGCTCAGTTAACCTAATTATTCCAAGTTGTTCCTTTGAACATAATCACCGATGGTTCCCCGTCGTCATTAAGCCTGGCAGTCAATATCCGCAAAGAAAAAAGAGAAAGCAATGCAAAGGCCTGCTAAGTCAAAACCTATTAAGGAGACTTAGGCAAAATTGGGGCATCCCGCTGACTGTAGTTTTAAAATAAGCAGTTCAGGCAAAAAATAGGGATAACAAAGTCGAAAAGAGGTCACTATATACCTCGACAAAAAAGGAAAACCTTACAAGGAAAATGACTGCCTTTGCAAATAAACTTGTGGTTTTTGAACCATCATATTACAATTCCCAAAGTCTTTTGGAGCTTAAACGTATAGTCAACTGAGCATAGGACTGGAGAACATCACGAAGATGGGGATGGGTACAAATAAACTTTGAGCCTCTATCTTTTGTTTCTTTAAACCGTGAACTAGGCCACGTTACAACCCTTAAAAGTCCTAACTGAAGCATGGTTAGTTCGAAAGCATATCGTTACCAAAGGTATCCCGACTCCTTAAGGTCTACTATAACTCTTGAGTTGATATCACTTTCTTACAAAAAAAAAAAACTTCGTTTTATTCAAAAAATGTTTTTAAACTTTCAAGACAAACATATGCATTCGCATCTTATGAATTTCATTATTAGTACACTCGTCTATGTAGATTCAAATGTTTAAACATGAGGGAGAAGTTGCATGGGGCATGGCTAATGGCTAAAAATCCTACTGACTGACGAAGTAGCTTTAAAAGCTTGTCAAAAGAAGAAACATCTCTTACGCATGACTGGGATGGCTAATGCGTACACGGGGCATAACCCGTCATTATGCCATTTACATGGGGCAATCTAATCAAGATCCATGGAATCTCTCAAGGACGCTGAATAGCCCATGGGGCAAGTCCATCACCTGGGGGCATGTTGCAAAGGTCACTCAGTATCAGACGGCGTCAATGCCACTCTCACATCCTTTCCAGGAACCTTTATAGGACACTTCTCAATCTGTCCATATAGTCTTCTTTAAGACATGTTCAAATACTTCTTACCCTTTCTAGGAGCCTTTTTCAGATAGTCTTTTTAAAGACCCATTTTTTTATCCTCTCTATTTTCAAACCCTTTCAAACAGTCTTCTCTAAGACATATTCCTTTCCAAGAACCTTTTCTAGGTAGTCTTCTATAAGACATCTCTTAACTTTTTTTTTCAGTTAGTCTTTTAAGACATATTCAAACTTCTCTTATGCTTTCAAGAACCTTGTCAAACTTTGTTTATAGTACAGAGTCTTCTCTAAGACAGTTCACCATCCTTTCTAGGGTGATCTTCTTCAAGATGTCTTTTCCTAAGTTTTGTTTAAAACCCCACATTCCTTAAAACAGTCTTTATCCTCTATGGGAATATTTTTGACCCTCTGCACAAACATATCCCGTTGAGCTTTGTTTAAAGCGCAGTCTTGTTTAAGACAATTTCCCATTCTTTCCAAGGACCTCTTCAGGTAATCTTATAGAAGACATCATCTCATTCTGAGTACTCAACAAATCACTGTCCGTCGGATGCGACCGAAACGCATGACTCACTCTGAAAAGCATCTGCTTCACATTCAAATCAATACTTACAATCAAGGATCCTATGAACTAGGGGGCATATCTTTCAAGAATTCAAACACTAGGGCAATGCATATCAGGCAAAACATGGTGAAACTCGGGTTCTCTCTAAAGGTCCTTCCTTCAGATTAAAGGGCGCGTCTCCAAATTTCTGATATTCGGGAAGTCACCCTAGTATCACACAAGGAGCATCGTTGCATAATTGATCTTCCCACGCCTGTGCTATTTACATCCCGCAGTATGGGATCGGCATACATGCATAATTCTCATTTATTTTGAGAATCTCATTACATGACATATGCATCATGACATTGCATAAAACTAACGCTGCCTTTTCAGGTCACTTCATAATCAAAAGGATGTTATCATCCAATTACAGTGCAAATACGATCGTATCAACGATTTAATCTTAACAGATACAATTCTAATACCTCATTCCAAGTCTTTCTTCAAAGACAATCCATAAGCAATCAAAGAATTTCTTACCTCCCCAGGTAGTCTTGTCCAAAACAGTTAACAACCTTCCCAAGCAGTCTTGTTTAAGACATAGCCTAACCTTTTCTAGGTAGTTTTTTTAAAACGTCTCACGGCCTTTATAGGAACCTTTCGAGGTATTTTTGTTTAAAACATTTCATGTCCTTTATAGGAACCTTTTCTAGGTAGTTTTGTTTAAAACGTCTCACGGCCTTTATAGGAACCTTTCTAGGTAGTTTTGTTTAAAACATATCGTTCCCTTTATAGGAACCTTTCTAGGTAGTGTTGTTTAAAACATATCGTTCCCTTTATAGGAACCTCTCTAGGTAGTTTTGCTTAAAACATACCATATCCTTTATAGGAACCTTTCTAGGTAGTTTTGTTTAAAACATATCGTATCCTGTCTAAGAGTCTTTCCAGATGAGTCTTGTGTAAGACGTATCATATCCTTTCCAAAAAAAACTTTCCTAGGTTAGTCTTGTGTAAGATGTATCCTAATCTCTCTAGATAGTCTTGTCAAGACGTTTCATATCCTTTATAGGAACCTGTCTAGGTAGTCTTGTTGAGACATTTCATATCGTTTCTAAAAGCCTCTCCAGGTGAATCTTGTTTAAGATGTTTCATATCTTTTTAGGAGCCTTTCTAGGTGAGTCTTATTTAAGACATATCATGCCTTTCTAGGTGGCCTTCTTAAAATGTTTATCCAATCTTTTCTAAGACACACTTAGTTCTTTCAAAGAAATCCTCAGTTAGTCTTCTCCAAGACATTCTTCCTAAGCATTGTTCAAAGCCTAAGCTTCTTCGCATCAACCTTCGATATACCCTATTCAGGAAACTCTTCAGGTAGTCTTGTGTAAGACATTACTTCCTCTCTCCTCAGATACAATCAAATGATCCAGGTCTGAAGAGCATATGCTTTAGACAAGTACCCTGCCAGGCAAATAGGTGGCATCTATAAGCCCATCTCCCACAGAATTCCTTCCCTACGCAAGCAAATTTCAGGGCATTTCAGTGTCCAATCATCTTCTACCTCTTCAGGTTTAAGAAGATTGAACAGGGGCAGTTGTCATACCCCAAAATTTGCCTTCCATATTCCATTCACAATGATTCAAAGTTCAAGATTCAAATCCAAAGCTTTGCTCCCTCAATGGTCCAGGTAACCCACAGTCAACTGGTTTGACCTAAAAGTCAACCATAATCAAAGCACAGTCAAAAACTCTCAATTTTGGGTCAATATAAAGTGAATAAGAGTATAACCATCATTTGATCAAAGATTGATCATGATTCCATTTATAGAAACTCAGAGATGAACAAATACAAAAAGGTTCAAATTAGGGTTTCTTAGGAGAAAGTCAACCCAACTTTGACTGGGCATAACTTTCACATGGAACATCAAAAATTCCCCACTCAAAGCCTATTTTAAAGGAAATTGGATTCTCTACAACTTTGTCTCTCACAAGCCAGGGCTAGAAATGCTTCATTTGAGAGTTATGATGCAAAAGATTACAGGTCATTGCTAAGCATCCTTCAAAAGCAGTTTTTTGGCAAAGAGGATATGATCAAGATAAAAGCTCCAAATGGAAAATATGTTCCAAAGTGGCTTAAAGAGGACATTCTGAGGTTTCCAAAAAGTCCTAGAACTCCCTCATAGCTTAAAAATTGAGTGAGATATGCTTGATCAAAGTTGGGCGATTTTTGGAGGCAAAATGTGAAATAAGAAGGTTCAAATTGGATTTCTTGCAAATAGGCCCATACTTTTATGACTTAAACTTGGCCCATAAGTTATCCAAAGCACATGCCACGAATAATAACATTTTTATTTGACTTTACACAATTTTATTTCATTTAAAATTGATTTTAATGATTTAAATAAGTGGAAAAAATCAAATATTTTGGTAGAAAATATATTTTGGTGATCTCCAATCAATATTTATGACTAAATACAATATATTTTCGTGACTAATTGATTGGAAGGAGATTTATACAAATTTGGCCAAATATAGTAGCTTAGGATTCAAGAAGTAAAATCAATTTTCACAAAATAGCAAGATTGGATTCAAGCAAGGTTTTGGACAAATTAGTTGACCTAATATGTTCACTATAAGTAAGAGGGGTTGTGCACACGAATAGGGGTTCACAAAATCTGGAGAGAAGAGCATATTCGAGAAGACAAAGTTCTTCACAAAACTCAAAATCGGTTTCTAAGATTTGGGACGTTTCTAAGGGATTTGAGGATTGCAAACTCTTCCTTGGGGAATTTTGAACGTGTCTGGATACTCACGCTTCATCAGCAACCCCAGAATAACCTCCAATCGACCAAGGTATGTTACTCTGAATATTGGATCGATTTGCATATGTGAAGCATCTACATGTTAAATTGCTGGTGTATTATGGTTTGTATGATGATTGTGAACATTTCTGGGTCATTAGATTAAAGTTTGGGTGGTTGGAACTCACTTTGCCATTAACGTCTGTATCGAGTTTCTTAGGGTTTCGATTTGGGTTTTTTTGATAGGAGTAAAATTAGGTCAAATTAGATGCATGGTTGAGTTCGTGGGGTTGGGACGAAGCATTTAGAAGGGGTGCGAAAGATTTATATCCATATATATGCTACTCGCTATTTCCATGGTAACCTTGCTACGAATGGAATCGTAGCAAATCTGTAGCTAAATTTGCAGAGAATTTCAGGGTGTGGGAAAGAAGATGATAATGTGGCAACTGATCACTGGTCCGTTTAAACTTCGCGCGCCTTTTGTGCCATTATTTGTGTATTTTATATATTATGTAATGAATGCATATTATAAACATGTGGGATGCGTGGTTGGGGTGGTTAGTGAGCGCGTATGTGAGGGGATGGTCGCAGGTTCGAGCCCTCCCTCCAACATTATTTTTATTGAACAGACATGCTTCTTGATCCTGTACACTTGCAGCCTGGACGCACACAATGTGCCCTCAGATCTGAGCCTTTAATCCAATCACCCATATAGATCCAACGCCCAGGATTTAGCCGTATACCATATACCTTACTAACAACCACACCTAATCATAACCCTGATAAAACTTAATTAATTTTAATTATTCATTTGGTTTTAATTGAAATATCTTTTTTTAATATATATTAATTATATAATAATTATTTTTTTAATAAAATAAATATATAATAATTATATTAAGAATTTTAATTTGTTGTTCGTGCCGATTAAATCGATTAATCGCTATGGTCAACAATAATTTTAATTAAAATGCTATTTAATTAAAATACAAATTAAATTATATTCGATTAAATGGTTGCAACTATCTTATTAGTTGTGATGATTAATCCTTTCTTTTTTTTTCTAACTTCAAATTTGTTATTCTTTTTAATCGAATCAATCGATTGCGAGGGATAACAATGCAAATCAATTAGTAAAATTATTAAAAGATATCCTAATTCGTTATTAGTAATAATCAGACCAATTGATTAAAATTGGTAACGATACAATTTCAAATCTGTTAACTATGGCGATCGAATCTATTGATCGTTGCGGTTAATAGTGCAAAATTAAATCAGGGTTGTACGCACAAATCCTAAAACACTTCAAATCAAACTACGGATTTTCATCCTTATTCAAAACTACGATGGGCCGTTCAAAAAGCCTTCAAACCATCCCAAATCAAATTCTAATCCTAAGGGCGTACAACCCTTCCCCGAACTACGTTGACTCTGATTCTCCCTAAGGAGATACGTAGGCACTTGGCAACAAGGCGAGTCCCCTTCCCTCTAAATCTCATTTTTTCCCGTTTCATTTCCCTTAATTATTTAACCCTCGAAAGCATAAACCTTACCTTAATACTCTTAGCCATAAAACTGTTAACCTTAGATTCAAAGCCATAGGAAAGGGTTGAGGGTGCCTAACACCTTAACTCGACCTGAATATAGTATCTTACCCTGATCTCTTAACTGCGTAGGGTTTCCTATTCGCCCTTCAGAATAGGTGGAGACTCTAAAATCATAAATTTCTTAGGCAGGTTGCTATAGCTGGCGACTCTACTGGGGATAATTTAAATGGTGAATACTATGCTCCTATAGGTTTTAGGTTTGTGGCTAATGGTTTAGGTTTATGGCGCATTTTAGGGTTTGGCAAGCTTGCCATTTTAGGGTTTGGGGGAGGTTCATCTTTTCAATAAATATTTTAATTATCTGTTTATTTAATGTCTTTGGTTTTTTATTTAAATGTTTTATTTTTAAAATATTTGATTATATATTATATGCATTGCTGGTGTTTTTTATGTTGTGTTAAACCCTAAGTGTGGGAGTTAACTTTGAGATCAGGGGGGAATCGAATCGCCTACGAGTCTCATTGATAACTCCACTCGGAGTGGGTTGAGTATTCGGAAATGTCCAAAACGAGGCTTGACTTTGTTGAGGGCAGGACTGGATACTTGGCTGATCTCTCCGAGAACCTACCCCAAAAATTCGAACCTCATGGATAAAATGAGTTGTTCTAAAATCCGAAGAGACAAAAAGTCTCGGAGGCTACGAACGACCCCATGAGACCGTCTAGAACCCCTATAAAGAGGTTGGCTCCCTAGAGCCGCTACGTCGAACCTATGAACTTATGTGATTATGTGCTATATGTATATATATGTGTTGATCATTATTTTTTATTATTTCTTTATCCATTCATCATACATCATGGGCATTCTTGCATCATATATTTATTCAAAAAGGAAGAAAAAAAGGATATCATGCATATCATGCATGGCATACACATCATTTTCATGGCATTAAGAGAAGATTTCTCTTCTATTTCCAGAACAAGGGACCATTGGTAAGGATAACCTAACATTCCGATCGTCTTATCAAACAAGATTTCAGCAAAAGAGATCAATGGATCAGCTGGAACAGAATCAAGCCGCTCTTCGTGAGGAAGTGGATCAACTGAAGGTTAGTATGGAAGAGGTTAAAGGAGGTATGACTCAGATGCTAGGATTCATGAAGGCCCTTCTGGATAAACAAGAAAAAGCAAAAGAGGTTCAGTCTAGGGATACCCTGGTTCAGGATGAGATCCCCAATGACGAAAACCCGCCGCTAGGATTTGTTTCAGGCTTTGGCCCGGCTAAGGACAGACCTCAGGTCCGCTCTGTCAGGAGAGCTATCCAATTCCAAGAGAAAGGAGAGACCTCCCAAGAAGGATTTGTCCCCACTCCACAAACGAAAGGGACAACCCGCACAGTTCGCATTCCTGCTAGCAATGTCCCTAGGGATGATGATTACCTGGATCTACAATACGGAGTACAAGAGGTGGACAACGCAGACCAAGCACCTCAAACGCAATAGTCTAATCCCAACTCTAGGGAAGACTCCAAGGACAGTGAACAAATCAAGGCACTAGAAGAGAGACTAAAAGTGGTAGAAGGATACGATGTCTTTGACGTGGATACCTTCGAAATGAGCTTAGTCTCAGACTTGACTATCCCACACAAATTCAAGATTCCAGACTTCGAGAAATACAAAGGGCTCACGTGTCCGAGGAATCACTTGCGCATGTATGTGCGAAAAATGGCTGCTTATGCTCACAATCAAAAGCTTATGATACACTTCTTCCAAGAGAGTTTAAGCCGAGCATCTATTGACTGGTATATGCAACTGGAGAAATCCTATATCAGAAGCTGGAATGATCTGGCTAACACATTCTTGAAGCAATACAAGTACAACCTGGACATGGCACCCAATCGGATGCAATTACAGAATATGTCGCAGAAGAAGGATGAATCATTCAAAGAGTATGCCCAAAGGTGGAGGGAAATGGCTTCTCGAGTCCAACCTCCCCTAATGGAAAAAGAGCTGGTGGACATATTTATGAGCACTTTGCAAGGACCTTAGTACGACAAGATGGTCGGAAGCATATCTTCAGGGTTCTCGGACTTGGTAGTCATTGGTGAGAGAATTGAAGATGGAATCAAAAATGGGAAGATACAAGGGGCACCCTCAGGTTCCTATCACACAAAGAAGTCATATGACGGAAAAAAGGAATCCAAAACTGTGGGGGCAATCATGGGTAATCAGACCCCAGTATCACAGCAAAGGGATCAGCAAAAGCAACAGGGTGGCCAACGCACCTGGAGGTCCAAGCCAAAACGATCATTCACCCCGTTGTACATGCCATTGTCTCAAGCTTTGCAACGTCTGCTCAGTCAGAACTTGGTAACTCTGCTACCTCCATACTCAGCTCCAGCTAACCCCGCTCCTAGGTACAAGCATCATGCTAGGTGCGCTTATCATTCAGATAGTCCTGGTCATGATACAGAGGATTGTGGGCCGTTAAAGCACAAGATCCAAGATTTGATTGAAGAAGGGCTCGTTGAGTTCGAAGATCCTCACAAGTCTAACGTCATAGGTGGCTAGAAGGAGGATTTCTTAGATCATTAGTTTTGTTTTCATTCGCAATTTCTTTCCGTTTGTTTAAACATTAGTCTTACGACATATGCTGTGTACTTTACAATAATCATTAATGCATTGCTTACGTTTGTCTTGATTCATTCCTAGTGTTCTCACTATATTTAAAACTGTATTTTTACTCGGTTTTCTTATTTGTGATATTCAACTCTCGTTAAAAGTTGTACACCTTTAGAGGGAGAATGACGAAAACGATGCCACAATTTCGTACATTATGCTTTCGAACAGACCGTGTTGACGATGTACAGGCATTGTTTCAATTCCCAAATAATGGAGATATAAGGATGTTAATCCCTTGTCAACCCTTTTGAGCCTAAAGAAGTACGAGTTTTCCTTCATATAAAATAAAACCCTTAATACATAACCTGGGGTAGGGTAGATGCTCAGTTAACCTAATTATTCCAAGTTGTTCCTTTGAACATAATCACCGTTGGTTCCTCGTCGTCATTAAGCCTGGCAGTCAATATCCGCAAAGAAAAAAGAGAAAGCAATGCAAAGGCCTGCTAAGTCAAAACCTATTAAGGAGACTTAGGCAAAATTGGGGCATCCCGCTGACTGTAGTTTTAAAATGAGCAGTTCAGGCAAAAAATAGGGATAACAAAGTCGAAAAGAGGTCACTATATACCTCGACAAAAAAGGAAAACCTTACAAGGAAAGTGACTGCCTTTGCAAATAAACTTGTGGTTTTTGAACCATCATATTACAATTCCCAAAGTCTTTTGGAGCTTAAACGCATAGTCAACTGAGCATAAGACTGGAGAACATCACGAAGATGGGGATGGGTACAAATAAACTTTGAGCCTCTATCTTTTGTTTCTTTAAACCGTGAACCAGGCCACGTTACAACCCTTAAAAGTCCTAACCGAAGCATGGTTAATTCGAAAGCATATTGTTACCAAAGGTATCCCGACTCCTTAAGGTCTACTATAACTCTTGAGTTGATATCACTTTCTTACAAAAAAAAACTTCGTTTTATTCAAAAAATGTTTTTAAACTTTTAAGACAAACATATGCATTTGCATCTTATGAATTTCATTATTAGTACACTCGTCTATGTAGATTCAAATGTTTAAACATCAGGGAGAAGTTGCATGGGGCATGGCTAATGGCTAAAAATCCTACTGACTGACGAAGTAGCTTTAAAAGCTTGTCAAAAGAAGAAACATCTCTTACGCATGACTGGGATGGCTAATGCGTACACGGGGCATAACTCGTCATTATGCCATTTACATGGGGCAATCTAATCAAGATCCATGGAATCTCTCAAGGACGCTGAATAGCCCATGGGGCAAGTCCATCACCTGGGGGCATGTTGCAAAGGTCACTCAGTATCAGACGGCGTCAATGCCACTCTCACATCCTTTCCAAGAACCTTTATAGGACACTTCTCAATCTGTCCATATAGTCTTCTTTAAGACATGTTCAAATACTTCTTACCCTTTCTAGGAGCCTTTTTCAGATAGTCTTTTTAAAGACCCATTTTTTTATCCTCTCTATTTTCAAACCCTTTCAAATAGTCTTCTCTAAGACATATTCCTTTCCAAGAACCTTTTCTAGGTAGTCTTCTATAAGACATCTCTTAACTTTTTTTTTTCAGTTAGTCTTTTAAGACATATTCAAACTTCTCTTATTCTTTCAAGAACCTTGTCAAACTTTGTTTATAGTACAGAGTCTTCTCTAAGACAGTTCACCATCCTTTCTAGGGTGATCTTCTTCAAGATGTCTTTTCCTAAGTTTTGTTTAAAACCCCACATTCCTTAAAACAGTCTTTATCCTCTATGGGAATATTTTTGACCCTCTGCACAAACATATCCCATTGAGCTTTGTTTAAAGCGCAGTCTTGTTTAAGACAATTTCCCATTCTTTCCAAGGACCTCTTCAGGTAATCTTATAGAAGACATCATCTCATTCTGAGTACTGAGCAAATCACTATCCGTCGGATGCGACCGAAACGCATGACTTACTCTGAAAAGCATCTGCTTCACATTCAAATCAATACTTACAATCAAGGATCCTATGAACTAGGGGGCATATCTTTCAAGAATTCAAACACAAGGGCAATGCATATCAGGCAAAACATGGTGAAACTCGGGTTCTCTCTAAAGGTCCTTCCTTCAGATTAAAGGGCGCGTCTCCAAATTTCTGATATTCGGGAAGTCACGCTAGTATCACACAAGGAGCATCGTTGCATAATTGATCTTCCCACGCCTGTGCTATTTACATCCCGCAGTATGGGATCGGCATACATGCATAATTCTCATATATTTTGAGAATCTCATTACATGACACATACATCATGACATTGCATAAAACTAACGCTGCCTTTTCAGGTCTCTTCATAATCAAAAGGATGTTATCATCCAATTACAGCGCAAATACGATCGTATCAACGATTTAATCTTAACAGATACAATTCTAATACCTCATTCCAAGTCTTTCTTCAAAGACAATCCATAAGCAATCAAATAATTTCTTACCTCCCCAGGTAGTCTTGTCGAAAACCGTTAACAACCTTCCCAAGCAGTCTTGTTTAAGACATAGCCTAACCTTTTCTAGGTAGTTTTTTTAAAACGTCTCACGGCCTTTATAGGAACCTTTCGAGGTATTTTTGTTTAAAACATTTCATGTCCTTTATAGGAACCTTTTCTAGGTAGTTTTGTTTAAAACGTCTCACGGCCTTTATAGGAACCTTTCTAGGTAGTTTTGTTTAAAACATATCGTTCCCTTTATAGGAACCTTTCTAGGTAGTGTTGTTTAAAACATATCGTTCCCTTTATAGGAACCTCTCTAGGTAGTTTTATTTAAAACATACCATATCCTTTATAGGAACCTTTCTAGGTAGTTTTGTTTAAAACATATCGTATCCTGTCTAAGAGTCTTTCCAGATGAGTCTTGTGTAAGACGTATCATATCCTTTCCAAAAAAAACTTTCCTAGGTTAGTCTTGTGTAAGATGTATCCTAATCTCTCTAGATAGTCTTGTCAAGACGTTTCATATCCTTTATAGGAACCTGTCTAGGTAGTCTTGTTGAGACATTTCATATCGTTTCTAAAAACCTCTCCAGGTGAATCTTGTTTAAGATGTTTCATATCTTTTTAGGAGCCTTTCTAGGTGAGTCTTATTTAAGACATATCATGCCTTTCTAGCTGGCCTTCTTAAAATGTTTATCCAATCTTTTCTAAGACACACTTAGTTCTTTCAAAGAAATCCTCAGTTAGTCTTCTCCAAGACATTCTTCCTAAGCATCGTTCAAAGCCTAAGCTTCTTCGCATCAACCTTCGATATACCCTATTCAGGAAACTCTTCAGGTAGTCTTGTGTAAGACATTACTTCCTCTCTCCTCAGATACAATCAAATGATCCAGGTCTGAAGAGCATATGCTTTAGACAAGTACCCTGCCAGGCAAATAGGTGGCATCTATAAGCCCATCTCCCACAGAATTCCTTCCCTACGCAAGCAAATTTCAGGGCATTTCAGTGTCCAATCATCTTCTACCTCTTCAGGTTTAAGAAGATTGAACAGGGGCAGCTGTCATACCCCAAAATTTGCCTTCCATATTCCATTCACAATGATTCAAAGTTCAAGATTCAAATCCAAAGCTTTGCTCCCTCAATGGTCTAGGTAACCCACAGTCAACTAGTTTGACCTAAAAGTCAACCATAATCAAAGCACAGTCAATAACTCTCAATTTTGGGTCAATATAAAGTGAATAAGAGTATAACCATCATTTGATCAAAGATTGATCATGATTCCATTAATAGAAACTCAGAGATGAACAAATACAAAAAGGTTCAAATTAGGGTTTCTTAGGAGAAAGTCAACCCAACTTTGCTTGGGAATAACTTTCACATGGAACATCAAAAATTCCCCACTCAAAGCCTATTTTAAAGGAAATTGGATTCTCTACAACTTTGTCTCTCACAAGCCAGGGCTAGAAATGCTTCATTTGAGAGTTATGATGCAAAAGATTACAGGTCATTTCTAAGCATCCTTCAAAAGCAGTTTTTTGGCAAAGAGGATATGATCAAGATAAAAGCTCCAAATGGAAAATATGTTCCAAAGTGGCTTAAAGAGGACATTCTGAGGTTTCCAAAAAGTCCTAGAAATCCCTCATAGCTTAAAAATTGAGTGAGATATGCTTGATCAAAGTTGGGCGATTTTTGGAGGCAAAATGTGAAATAAGAAGGTTCAAATTGGATTTCTTGCAAATAGGCCCATACTTTTATGACTTAAACTTGGCCCATAAGTTATCCAAAGCACATGCCACGAATAATAACATTTTTATTTGACTTTACACAATTTTATTTCATTTAAAATTGATTTTAATGATTTAAATAAGTGGAAAAAATCAAATATTTTGGTAGAAAATATATTTTGGTGATCTCCAATCAATATTTATGACTAAATACAATATATTTTCGTGACTAATTGATTGGAAGGAGATTTATACAAATTTGGCCAAATATAGTAGCTTAGGATTCAAGAAATAAAATCAATTTTCACAAAATAGCAAGATTGGATTCAAGCAAGGTTTTGGACAAATTAGTTGACCTAATATGTTCACTATAAGTAAGAGGGGCTGTGCACACGAATAGGGGTTCACAAAATCTGGAGAGAAGAGCATATTCGAGAAGACAAAGTTCTTCACAAAACTCAAAATCGGTTTCTAAGATTTGGGACGTTTCTAAGGGATTTGAGGATTGCAAACTCTTCCTTGTGGAATTCTGAACGTGTCTGGATACTCACGCTTCATCAGCAACCCCAGAATAACCTCCAATCGACCAAGGTATGTTACTCTGAATATTGGATCGATTTGCATATGTGAAGCATCTACATGTTAAATTGCTGGTGTCATGGGAAAGGGTTGAGGGTGCCTAACACCTTCCCTCGACCTGAATATAGTATCTTACCCTGATCTCTTAACTGCGTAGGGTTTCCTATTCGCCCTTCAGAATAGGTGGCGACTCTAAAATCATAAATTTTTTAGGCAGGTTGCTACACAAGTCCTTTTTTAAAATCACGTTACATTTTAACAATAAAACCATAGTCTACTTAATAAATGCTGATACAAGGGAAATAAAAAAAATTAAATAAAAATGGAAGTGAGTGGTTAGTGAAGTGTAATCTGGGCCACGCACTTGGGCCCTGTAACGTTTCTGGAACTGCACCCATGCTCGACTCATACACCACACGTTCCTGACTCTGGGCCTGGGCGCCTCTATTATCCCCACCCCCTATTTTGTGCCTTGTTTTTGCTTGCAAATAATTTTAGTTCATATTGAAATTGCTGATGCACCCCCCTTGCAGTTTAGATTTTAGTTTTATTTTAATTTTGTTTTCTTTTGCTTTTAATTCATAATTTCTTTTTGACTCAAACAAAAAATACATAAAATTTGTTTTTAGGTATTTTAGTGTATGTGAATAATTGTCATAATTTTTGTCGATTCTTTTTAATTGTTTTAATACTTTTAATAATTCATTTCTTTTACAATATGCTTATATTTTTTTCCTTGCTTTGATTCCTTTTTATAAATAATTTTGGATAGAATTTTGATTGAACCTTTTATGTTTGCTTTATATGTCCCTTGATGAATGTAACAACCTGCCTAAAAATTTAATGTTTAGAGAGTCGCCACCTATTCTGAAGGGCGAATAGGAAACCCTACGTAGATACGAGATTCGGGGTAAGATACTATATTCAGGTCGAGGGAAGGTGTTAGGCACCCTCAACCCTTTCCTAAAGGCTAACACTTAAAGATAAAGGTTTACGGCAAAACATAAAGAAAGATGACAGACAGTAAAATAGGGTTAGAGGCTAATTATTTGAACATGATTAGGGTTTGAAGGAAGGGGACTCGCCTTGTTGCCAAGTGCCAACGTATCTCCTTAGGGAGAATCTGAGTCAACGTAGTTCGGGCACAGGATTGTACGCCTTAGATTTTGATATGATATGGATTGAAGGCTTTTTTTGAATGGCCTGTCGTAGTTTTGCATAAGGATGAAAATCCGTGGTTTGATTTTTTGAAGCGTTTTGAATGGTTTGAATAGTGTCTTGAATATTTTAGGTTTGGGCGTACAACCCTGATTTTAATTTGTACTATTAACCGCGATAATCGATTGATTCAATTACCATAGTTAACAGATTAGTAGTTATATCGTTACCAATTTTAATCAATTGATTTGATTATTACTAATAACGAATTAGAATATTTTTTAATGATTAATTTGTATCATTATCCCTCATAATCGATTGATTCGATTAAAAATGATAATGAATTTAGAATAAGGGAAATAGGCTAATCATCGCAACCAATAAGATGGTTGAAACCCTTTAGCCAAATGAATGTTATTTTTATTATATTATTTAAATGATCAATTATTACCCATCGCGACCGATTAATACGGTCGAAACGAATAATAAATTAAATCCTAAGATTTCGGCTAAAAAACTCATGGGATCGGGCAAACCCTAATATCTTAATTCACCGCTCTAGGGTTTTTTGTGATTTTGATAGTTGAAATTAATTAAATCAATTAAGTCGAATAAACGACATAATTGAATAATCGGGGAAAATGTTATGCTCCTAAACCTAATTAACAAATTAAAATTGTATGCACATTAATATATATAACTAAACAATTTGTATAATACATATAAAAAAATATTAAAAAAACCTGGTAATAATCACGTGTGGTGCGCTCTTGAAGGTCTATGGTGTGCCTTCAATCTCTACACGTTAGATCTGGATCATTGGAGATCCTGTGGTGCTTGGATGGCGGTGTACGATGGATATCTTCAGGTAGCGCGCGTGAGATTACATGAGAAATTCTCATAAAATTAAAGTGATAGAGTTGGGGTTCGAACCCAGGCATTGCGGTATTCCCAACATCTCTCCTTGCCATGTGTGTCGTTTGATTTTGTTGTCATAGTGATGGTCCACAAATATAATATATAAAGACAAGATAATCGAGGAATTCAAAAGATTTAATCAAACCTGGGGCCCCACCACTTGCACGCAGAAGCCAATGGAATGGAGAGAGAGAGAATTCTGTTTGTTGACTGGCCACTAATGAAACGCCACGCATGCCACGAGGGAGTTAAAGATTCAGACTTGGGGACCGAGCCAATGCCGTGCTGCCACGCGTCTGGGCCAAACCCTGAAATTTACAGACCGCCGCCGCGGGCGGTAACTTCCATCTTCTCCGGCGAGATGGCTGCCGGAACCTGCAAAATAGCAAACATAAAAAAGCAAAAACTACCCTACCCCCCTATTTCGGGGTCTACGAACCCGATGGTGATGTCTGTTTTCTCTGAAAACGCTTGTAGGTTCGAGTACGAAGAAGATGACGCGGCCACGGTCAACAATGGCAGGGATCGAGCCTCACGTCAAAACTCTCATGAAATAGCCCAGAACCGTCATAATTAGCTCCCTAAAGGCAACCATGCACGTCGAACCTGTTAATAACACCTGAATTAATGAGTTTGAATTCAAGGAAATCTTACCTCCGGTAACGCGTGAACCAACACGTTCTGAGACACCCTGGACTTGTGTAAACACTGTGGATGGCTCTTGATGACTTCAGGAATCCGATACAACGATTATAATCGATTATCTCTTCCCTGAAAAAATTATTTCGCGTGCCCTAGATTTCATTATTTTAGTGACAAGAAACCCTTGTCTCTCCCCTCTTTTTTATTCGTCCCCCCCCCCCTTTCTCCATGTTTTTTTTTAGAATATATATGATCTTCTTAGGGTTTCTAAATGGGCTCTTGGATCTCTTGTATCAAGTGAGAAAGAATTCTCTTAAAAAAAACATGAAACTTTCTATATTGAGACCCTCCTTTTTTCTAACCAAATGCCATTGAATTTGGACCTCTTGAATTTGTTATTTGGGCCCCTTGGATGATCTAAAATGATTCATACATTTCAATCCATTTATTTGATATTTTTCTAAGTTTAATTTATATTTAAATGGATCAAAATCCATAATAAAAAAATAAAAATCATGAAAGTGTGGGAAATCCTTGGGATTGAAGCTTGATAATTTCCATGGAGATACCTTGAGATATATGGAACACCTTGAGACCCATTTGAGACTTTGAAGATTCAGATTCCTTTGATAAGATGCAAACCCTAGTTTTGGGACCCTCGGTTAGGAGAGAGTGGCCTGAATGAACCTTTAAACCTTGAGCCATTGAAAAGGCATAGAAGAACCTTTGATTAAATATAGGAGGGCAAATTTTGGGGTATGACAGCTGCCCCTGTTCAATCTTCTTAAACCTGAAGAATCGGATAGGCACGTCTGCCTATCGTGATATAAAGGTGGAAGATGATTGGACATTGAGAATGCCCCGAAATTTGCATTTGTTTGGGAAGAGGTTATGCGGGAGATGGGCTTAAAGATGCCATCCAAGGCTTAAAGATGCCATCCAAGGTGAATTCCCCTGTTTGCAGGAGTGGGTTTGAAACTAAGTGGGGGAGAAGCTGTGCTTCTCGGTTATGCTTAGGTTGTAAGTTGTTGGTGCTTTGGTAGTGAAGGACACCTTAATATGGAAATAAGAATTGCGTATGTGTTTGGTGTGGAATATGTTGCTGAGGATGATGAGGTGAGATTTTATAACTAGATGTAAGCGAGTGGTAGCTGTTGCTACGTTGTAAGATGATGTTCCAAGATATTGCTAAAATGGTTAGCAAGTTAGTAAGGATTATGTTGTAATCGTATTGGAAGATTGAGGTATATGTATTGGATTTAAACTGTGAGTGGGTTGTCGTTTGATCGAAGGATTAGATGAGAATGTTGTGTTAAGGATGGTTGTGTCGGATAGGATTTTCGAGAACGAAAATATTCTAAGTGAGGGAGAGGTTTAACACCCGAAAATTTATTTAATTATTTAAATAAATTATTCAAGGATTTCACATGGAAATTCGATCGAAGTTGGATTTATTAGTGATATTATAAGACGAGAAATTGGATTATTTAGTCGGTTAATCTAAGAATTATTAAAGTTGGATTTTTGGTTGAAGAATATAATATTAGTATTAATATTGTTTAATTTGATTTAGTTATGGGGTGATATATAGCAATATGGTGGTGTACGATTAATAGGCCCATTAGGAAATAATAGTAATTATATTATTATTTGATTTATTTGATAAAAAAGGAGAATATATGGAATTAGCTTTCTGTGAAAAATAAGATTTTGGCTTTTGGGAGAATAGATCGTGAAATGAAGTTGCAGACAAAGAGGGACGACGTTTTGGCAGAGGAAGAATTGATCGTTGATTTCGGGGAAAGGCAAAGGCTTGCACTTGATCAGATATTAGAGGAGATCTCCACATACAAGGTAAGGGTGAGGTTCTTGCTCTATAAATGAGGACATGATGAACTGTATGTGGGCTTGGGAAATTTTAGTGTCTCTGTGTTTTGATTGAAATTTTCTGATTATGTATGGATAATTGTGTGTTACTATGTTGAAATTTTATTTGTGAGAATCTGTTGTTTTGCCACTACGGTTGGTTTGTGTTTCTCTGTGAATGCTTGATTGAAACAAAATTGTGACCGATGTAGAAATAATTGTTGTGATGTTGGTGATGGTTGTGTTTTGGAAATCTGATATTGAATCGAAGGAAAATAATTGGGAATTGAACGAATTATAGAAAACTGCATCGAATAAGGTGGGCCGGGGGGGCATTCCAAAGTGTGACGAGCGTTACGTTCAGGAGTGTGCCGAGCAACACAAAGAGGCCCTGCCGATCGGCAGGGATGGGGGCAAGGTGGGTGACGACCGTCACCTTTAATGTGACAAGGGGCATACCCCCTAGTCCATGTATTTAGATTATTTTATGTGCTATACTATTTGTTTTGTTGTCACACCACTTTTCTATAACAAACACATATATATGTTTCTGAGATGTACATGATATATACATAATAATGATTCTATCCATAATGAAACTTAATATAATAATAATTATAAGAATATGGATATGAATAGTTATTATATTAATACTATAATTTGGATTTAGGAACATATATTTTTATAGTTGGTTTAATTATTATAGGCTGTATATGTATATTTAGCAGAAATAATTTTGGTAGCGTAACAACAGCAGTGAGCTAAAGTAAATAATCGATCGGTAATTAATTAACCGAGTAGCATAATTTAGGCGAGCCTGGAATTGATTTGGTATCCGAAAATTGGCAACATTTGGCGATGTTGTGACGTAATACATATATTGACATATTGCGAATTCTTGAGATATTGTAGGAAATTATTGTGATGAGTAATTATCAAACATGATCGATATATTTTGGTGATTTAGGCGAATGCCTCATGCGACGTTGTTATGTGATTAATTATATTGTTTGATATCTCACCCTTTGCTTGTTTTCACAGTTGCCTTTATATTGGTAACGTGCATGTGACGCTAGTGAGAGAAGATTTAGTCGGCGTGAGTTGATTCGGTTGTCGCTCTGATACGTAGCACTCGGGGGGATAAAATGATTTTTTTTTTAATTATTAATTCTTTTGCTGAATTTTTATATGGTTTTGGTTTAAATTGTAACTTATAGTTACCGTGCAATGATGCTACGACTTGATTTGAATATTTATGAAGTTTGTTGATTCCGCTGCGAGTTAATATTTGAATTTAAACAAAGTGATTTTTGTCATACCCCAAATTTGTCCTACCCTTTCAATTTTATCCGGCTTAGGCCTATGCATTTCATAGTCTCATGTACATACCTCCCATTAGGTCATTAACATAACATACATCATTTAATCAATAAAACTAGCATGGGATCAAGATATTTCAACTAAGGTCGATCTCTATTGGCGTTTGGATTCTCTTCAACTTGTGGTAAAAATGTGGTACATCTAATCGTCATCAATTCAAGATACTTCTTCTGATCGAGCGGTTTACTTGTGGATTTTGGGTCATTCATTTGATTGTGGATCCTCAAATCTTGAAACGCGAGTCATCATGCGAATTAGTATTGAATCGGGGGATGGTTCATTCTCTTGTCTTATGCCATATGATCAAATGATTCACCAAGTTAATAGAAGGCGGACTATGTTTAAATTCTTTCATGATACGCAAGGACATAAAGCATTCGCTCATCGGTTTGTTTGTGTTATAAATGTTGGTGCACTTTGGATAAGTTGAAGGATGATTGCAAAATGACATAAAGTTTGAATACTTGGAGCTATATAATTTTTCGTTCGAATGTTGGAAAAAGGTGACTCAACTATGGTTCAACGTGATGCAAAATGCGCAAGATGCGTGCATTTGTCCATTCAACCTCAGTCCCATTCATCATAATTCATTCAGGTTTCGTCATTCAAGAGATTTATCAAATTTCATTCATATTTCATCCATGAGAAAGACATTATCCATTCAAGTTTATCGCAAATCAAAACCAATACATTTCAAAACTCATTACAACATGTCCAATCCAGTACAAATCAAATACAAAAAAAAAATCCACACAATTCAAATCCAAAATACCATTACATCACAAAATATAAATAAAAACTCCTTCACAAAACCGGTCCCCGCAAATAAACCGAACCCAACTTCCAGCTCTGAGCATTCAAACCAAAAAATCCCATCCTATTCAACATGCCAAACAATGCATATACATGCTGCCACCATAATTCATCCTAAGTAAAAAACCGAAACTGCAGCCAGCCCATAAAATCCTCCCTGCACCAGTCCATTCACCTGCAACATCTTCAATAAAAACCACCTCAATCCATCACCAAAATAAAACCAAAGCCCTGCAATAAAACCAGTCAGCATCGAAACTCACACCATATAAAACATACAGTAACCAAAACACACAGCCCTATACACCATGGTTTGAAATTCAATCCCACATAGCATACACATCCAAACCTTCAATATTCATCATAACAGAACTAACCCATTGTAATTAACCTCTCTAACTTCAGTTCATTTGTCGATGTTAACTAACGGTTTCTTCACAAGCGAATAACAGAAATAGGATCAAACTAACATTTACTTTCAGCCCATCCTAACCGATTTGTAACAGAACCTCCAGTTCAGCCTAACAGAAAACTATTTCAACTGAATCAAAAAACAGAAACTTCCAGCTCACTTGAATATAACCAACTGTCAAACAGATTTAACCACCTAACTAACCAAACACACTCCTAACATACCCTTGTAACTAACTTTCAAAGTCAGTAACTACCTAAACTAACTTCACTAACCACTTTAACAGAAATAATAGAATCAGTAATAGAAAATCAGAGAGAAAACTGACCTGAGAAGATCTATATAACAGATTCTCAACCATTCTCAGGGACCCCTTCACCATTTTCTTCTTCTTCTCTTTCAATTTCTTTCTTCACAACCTTCATTCAACCCTTCACTCCTCCATTTTCAGACCTTAACCATCTTCAGCGACCATCATCATCTTCATACTCTTCATCTTGATCACTCATTCATCTTCTTCAATCCGCAACCTTCAATCTTCAGAATTCACACCTCAATTCATCACTCTCAAGAACAAATCTTCAATCACCATGCTCCATCTGCATCTCTCATCATCCTCTCATTCTCTGAATTCACAAACCTGATCACCACCTTCAATCAAGAAAAAAGATTTCGGAAACTTTCACAACAATCGCATAACTAAAAATCAAAGAGTAACAAAGTGTAACAAAAATCATCACCTTCAACGCTTCTCCGATCCTCGCACTTCTCGATCAATTCCTCACCACCGATAATCTTCAAACTCTTCAATCTCAGAGCCTTCACCTCGCCGTTACGCCTCATTTACGATCTTTAATCTTCGTCAAATGCTACGCTTCAGACCTTCAACGCCACCACTTCTCCAACATTGCTGCGATTACGATACCACCGTGAATCGGAGAGACAATTCTGATCAGAGAGTGCAATTGGAGAGATCGACGCAAGAAGGGAAGAGCGAGATTGCGAGGGCGTTATAGTTATCCACGGAGATATGTGTATGATCGGAGAAGAAGCTTCTTCCGCAGCTTTGCGCCGCGAGCTCGTGAGAGCTCCCTATGGATGAGAACGAAAATCCCAAAGGTCACAACCCTAATTCCCCTTTTCCCTTTTTTTTTTTTAATTTTAATTTTATTTTTTTATCAAACCGAAAAATCTGAAAATAACATGATGGTGGATCAAGCAAAAAAATGGATCATAAACCCTTGGGCCAGCAAAAATCACCACCTTTTAGGCCCGCTATGCTTTTTTCTAAACAAAACTATAACAAAAAACAACCCTTGGGCCTTGGCACCGAATTGCTAGATCTGCACCCCCGCCATGGCCCATGACACGCCATTTTTGGCCAAAAGCTGTAACAAAATAAAAAACCTATTGGGCCTCTGTACCAGGCCTGCGTCCAGATTGCTTCCTACACCATTAAAATCAACATACACCCCCATGTTTCTATTCTTTTTTTAATTACTAGAATTTAGGTTTAATTAGTTTTTTTGTATTTTATTTTAGCAAATAAAAATGCTATTTTTTCCCTATTATTTTCTTAGACTTTGACAAATTTTTTTCATAAAAATGCCATATAAAAATAGTAGTATTTTTAGTTTAAATTTTGTACTAATTCTTGAACCATTTTCTTTATGTTTTGTACCATTTTCATGTTATTTTTGTATAATTGTTGTGTGATTTTGCTACTTGTTTTTAGCCATATTTTTGGCTTACTTTGTTAATACCATTTTAATGCTCCTTTTAGAATCGATTCCATGTTAACTTTAGGTAGTTTTTTTTCTTTTCAACTTTTAAAATACTTAATAAATAAAAGATGTGAATCACACGTTACTAATAGTGAGAGAGAAACGAGTGGGATTTATTCCCTAATCTGTTTCTTAATCACTTAGTGGGAGAGAAATGAGTGGGATTCATTCCCTAATCTGTTTCTCGATCAGTATATAATGGAAGAGAGATGAGTGGGATTTATTCCCTAATCTGTTTCTCTACCATTATACACTTTTATGTGATTCAAATCGCAAACAAATTCCCCATAAAAAATACTCAACCAAAAACACTTAAAACACCTAATAATGGTTCAAAATTAAAACAAAGTAGAGAAGGTGGTGAGTGGCCTGGTATTAGGAACTGTTCATCACTTACCTACAATAAAAGACACAAACCAATATCTTTTTCTTCTTTCTAAGGGCAATGTTATTTCCGATCGAACGTATCGTAGGTCGATCCCTTATGCAAGAGCGCGAACGTTAACGCCGCCCAACTAAAAACACAAAAACAAACAAAAACATGTGAGCCGAGCTACGGTAACTCTGAATCCTGAAAAGGATACGTAGGCAGCGGGGTAGGGCCCGTGCGAGTACAATTCTTTCTTTTCCCTACATTTTGCATTCATTTCGCATATAGGCTTAGTCATAGTACACACCCTTTAGATAGAAACAAACATAGGTGGATACCATCGAGTACGATGGGCGTGAGGGGTGCTAGCACCTTCCCCTTGCGTAACCGACTCCCGTACCTAGATTCTCTGGTCGCAAGACCCTGTTCTTATTCCGAGTTAGGTTTATGATATTCCTTTCCCTTATGGGATAAATATATTAGTGGCGACTCTGTTCATTTTTTCGCGAGCGTGCGACAGCTGGCGACTCTGCTGGGGACGTTAGACCTATTGCGGGTCCGTACTTAGCGAGGCGATCCTAGCCTTTGTTTGTTTCGTTTTATTGGGTGTTTCTTTGTTTTATTTATATGTTTGCATCATTTGTATATATATGCTTGCATATCATGTTTATTTCTTGCTTGCGTATCATGTTTACTTTCTGCATGCATCTGGACTATATTATGGGTCCCTGTGGGGACCACATATTTTCTCTGTTTGCAGGTTGGGTGGGATGATTCTATGAGGTAAAAGGCCCAATACCCAAGCTATGTGTGAACCATAGGAACCCTAGGATAGAGTGGGAGCATGGTTTGTCTCGAGGTGTACGTCTCGGGATGGATTATGTGACTACAAGCAGAGTAGTGGTTTCAAACGGAGGTATTATCGTCACCCGCATCCGCGTTGTGACGGTGCTTACCTTCGGGCGAACCGTATACTGCATTTCATGACCTTACCCTGACCTAGATTCACCTGTGAGTAGGGAGGGATATACATGACAGGTACCGTTGGTGACTATTCTGTCCTGTTGGTGACTATTGTTCATATGGTTGTGTGGTACCTATGTCGGACCTTTGATCTCATGACATCTGACCTACATCAATTATTCAGAGGATTGTACGATGGTTATTAAGATTATATGGATCTTGATCCCATGTTGTTGCATTGCATAACATCATTGCTTTATCCACTTCATTTATGGGGGATCCTAAAGTCTGTTTCCAAAAAAAAAAAGAGAAAAAAAAAAGACGAAAAAAGAAAAGATATTCTATACAAAACAAAGCCTTGATTTAAAAAAAAAAAGAAAAAAAAGGTGTGTGAAAGGACTTTAGAATTCTCCATAAATGAAACATGCATTCATACTATCATGCATTTCATGGTTCTATCAAAAACTTGTGGGGGTCTTTTCTACTCAAATTCTGACTTCAGCAACAAAATTGACTTCTCACTACTATGTGCTCAAAAGTTAACAATGGAACAACTCCGTGGGGTTTTGAATGAGATGAGAACATAAATAAGGACTGACATGAATCAGTGTATGGAGGTTATTCAAGCCTTTTATCTTTAACAAGAAGAATTGAGACTAGTTCCTCAAAGGCCAGATGCAAATGTTAATCTCACATCAAGAGAAGGTCCTATGAATCAAAATGTTTGAAATAATGTTGAGATTCCCATTCTTGGTAAGGAGAATTCACATCATTGAAGTCTTCATGTTTCCGATTACTGAAATTAACAAAAGATTCCACCTCTTGGAGAAAAAGTTGAAAGTCATAGAAGGTTGCGACTCCATTGACTTATACTTTGTTGGTTTGTGCCTAGTGCGTGATATCAAGAACTGCAAGGCTCATTTACTCTCACTCCGAATGGTGTGGATATCGAAGCTTAAGTGGTAATCATCCCTTGTACATATGTGGAAGTTGCTTGGGGCTTCCGATCGAGGGATAAGCAAGACATATTCTTATCTTAATCTATGCACCACTTGCATTGCTCGAATCCCTTAAAGCATTAGAAATTCTGGAGTGACTTCGTCAGATTCTTTTTCCATGTGGCAATCAAGAGTGTTCTACACAATGCTTCTCATTCTCAAGTTGCTTCCCCGTTTGTCAGAATTTCAATTGGTTAAGATTCGAGTATTGGGTCCTCTTCACCACAAGTAGCTCTCTTGAGTTTGATCACCATACAAGATTTTTTTCCATTTATGATGATGATTGTTGTTCCAACACCTATGCTTGGGGCTCCCGATTGAGGGATAAGCAAGACGTACTCTTATCTTGAGCATTGAATCACTCGCATTACTCGAATCCCTAAAGTAAGAAAAAAATTTACAACTCTTGGGTGACTTCGTTGGAGTTTTCTTTTGAAGTAATCTGAAGTGTTTGGAAGGAAATGCAGAAAGTATTCGAGAGCAATAAGTCCAGACGGAGTCAAGTCTCCTCAACAATGGCAGCCATTTAGTTCTTCATTGCATTCTCATTTGTAACATTTCATTGTTCGTTTAAGCATTTATAGCATGTAAAAACTTGTTAATTTCTGAATGAAAATCATAATACATTGTTTATGTTCGTCTTGAAGTAATCCATTCGTTATCACTCATAAAATGATTTGCTTGCATATGATACCAACTTTACTAATCCCTTGATTAGGCAAAGAGCGGAGGGAGAATGATGAAAGATAAAAACGTAAAAATCTCTAAATGTATGCTTTTGAATAAAACCCTACTGAGGATGTACAGGCATTATTTCAAATCCCCAAACACTGGAGATATAAGGGAGGTAGACCTTCGTCAACCCCTTTGAGCCTTGAAGTAGGAGTTTCTTTTCTAAACATAAAAACCCTTATTTTAACCTTGGGGCAGGGTAGTGTTCATTTAACTTGATCGAGTGTTCAAAACTCATCAAAAGGGTACGCATCTAAGGATACAACAATGGTTATCCTTCAAAAGGTTTAGGAATGTCAAAACCGCAATGATTATCCTTATTCCATCGAGAGATCAAGAGATGACGATACCACAATGGTAATTCTTCATCAATCATGGAATGAGGCAGTCGCAATCACTTCCAACAAATTGAAGACAATGTGAGTTCACATGACTTGTTCAAAAAAAAAGAGCAAAAATGATGGTGAAAAAAAAGGAAAAGAAAAAGGGCAAAAGAAGCATGAGAAAAAAGATGATGAAATTGCCAAGCAAGAACAAAGTCGTGTGATAATGAATCAGAAGAATAAAAGGTGAGCGACCGCCATGTCCGAAGAACCTCATTGATTCCTCAGCCATTCCAAATTCCTTGTGAGGGATGAACACTCATGTTGAGTTAACTGAGCTTAGGACTGAAGAACATCACGAAGGGGGTGGGCACCAAATAATTTTGAGCCTAAAAATCCTTTGTTTTCTAAAAGCCGTGAACCCGTCCAAATTACAACCCTTAAAAGTCCTAATTGAAGTAGGGTTTATTTTGAAAACCACACTCCGATGAGATAGCATTTAACTGACTCCCAATGAAGTGAGACTCATATCCATGTTGGTATCGTACGTTTGCTTTATCTTCCATATGCAAAAATCGAGGTTGTGTCAACTAGTGATTCAGTCACAAGAGGTCGCAACCTCATTTCATAAAAAGTTTTAAAACTTCAAGACTAACATAGGCTTTGCATTAGAACTATCATTATTAGAATTAACATTCTTTTGCATACAAAATATGTGCTTAACATCAAGGGAGTTACCATGATGAGAATCAGTGAGTAACTTGATCATGTCAAAGTACAAGAGACTTGAGAACTTCGAGGAGTAAAAGCTAATCATCTCAAATGTTGACCATCAAGGGGCAGGTTCTCTGAAAAACTTCGTTGGGCATGAACAATTAATGCTTTCTTTGATTACCCTGAGGAGAAGAGTTTGAAGACTTCGTTGAGCGTGGTAAAGTTGTTCCCATGTTTGTTTGACTTCAAAACAAAGAAAGCTTAAGGATTCTAGTAAGATGTACCTAATCGGGGTAATTGAATCGAGGTTTGACCTCTCGGATTCAGCATATCTGGGGCAATCATGTCGATAAATCTCTTCAAGCTTTGATCAATCTGGGGCGATCACGTCGAGGAATCTCTCTTGTGTTCAACCGACCTGGGGGCAGTTACGTCGAGATTCGATAGATCTCCCCAAGGATCCTTTAGGGCAAATTCCTTCGTAGGTCGCGAAGCTTGGAGCACAATCTTCTGAGTTATATTGACTCTCCCCGACCATAGGAGTTTATTTCTCCTAGAAATTTGGTCTCTCCCCAAGCATAGGAGTTTATTTCTCCTAGGAGCTGTTCTACTTCCCTAATCAAGGCTCCTTACCTGGATATGTCATCTCTAACATGGTAAATCGAGGGAATCTCCTCAAGCTGAAAATCCTCCAAGCAGTGGCACATGGTGAGAAGTCAGAAGTTATTCTACATTCTACAAGCCAATAACCAGAAGATGCATCTTACTAGTCAAAGTCCAATATCTATTGGCATCTCTACATGGTCCTTAAAACTAAAGGAATTCTCCCTGGTGTTTACCCCACTAATGCCTTTATTTGGCACTCTGCATATAGTATTCACTACATATAACATTGCATCCTCAAAAGCGTAGCATATCCATCAAAGTGGAGCATTACGCCATACAAAAATTCCAAACATGCATCAATGCATAAGCCAGTTTTATGTGCCTAGAAGGCACGAAGTAATGTATATCCCCAGAAGAAGCCTCATCTTTTCTCTACAGTGTGGATCGGAAACAATGTCTTTCTTCGACAAAATCGTTGTCTCTGAGGTTATTTCCCGTATGCTGCGTGCAGATTAGAGCATGAATGAGGGTGGGCATTCAACCCATCTCATTTTCAATCGTTTGAGTAACCATACTTGGTGTGTGGCAATTCGAATGATTGCCGCTCTTGAAGAGTTACACCCTGCCTTTTGGCCTGAGGGATTAATGTAATTCTTATGCTTCGCAAGCATCAATATCTCTGTAATTGCCAGTGGTTACTTCCATCTTCTTGTCGAGTCTAGCCGTTACTAGTCTTGTCATGGTTATTTCCCGTATGCTGCGTGCAAATTAGAGTGTGAATGAGGGTGGGCACTCAACCCATCTCATTTTTCAATCGTTTGAATAACCATACTTGGTGTGTGGCAATTCGAATAATTGCCTCTCTTGAAGAGTTACACCCCGCCTTTGGCCTGAGGGATTAATGTAATTCTTATGCTTCGCAAGCATCAATATCTTCGTGATTCTTCAGTGTTGACCGATGTCCTTTGATCGAGTCTAGTCGTCACTAGTCTCTGTGGTTATTTCCCCTTATGTGGACGACCTTTTCGGATCCAATCCCCCGCGTTGTGGGTCCTTTGCCTTCCGACCATCGAACCATTTCAAAGCCTAGTTCCTGTCCTGGAAAACCCTTTCCAAGCCCAGTGTCCCGTCCTGGCAAACCATTTCAAAACCAATTCCCAATCCCTAGCCTCATTGTTGTTGATAATCTTCTTTCCCAGCCTCAGTGTTGATGTCTACCCTTTCCTTCCTCGACCTCAGTGTCAATGCCTTTCCTTCACCGACCTCAGTGTCGATGCCAATCGCCTTTCCCAGCCTCCGTGTTGATGTTAATCATTCATTCCCCGACCTCAGTGTTGATGCCTTTGTGTCCTCCGACCTCAGTGTCGACGCCTTTCCTTTCCCAGCCTCAGTGTTGATGTTAATCCTTTCCTTCCCCGACCTCAGTGTCGATGCCTTTCCATTCCCAACTTCAGTGTTGATACCTTTCCTTTCCTAGACTCAGTGTTGACGTTAATCCTTTCCTTCCCCAGCCTCAGTGTTGATGTTAATCCTTTTCTTCCCCAGCCTCAGTGTTGACGTTAATCCTTTTCTTGTCCAACCTCAGTGTTGATGTCTATCATTCCTTTCCCAACCTCAGTGTCGATTCCTTTCCTTTCCCAACCTCAGTGTTGATGCCTGTCCTTTCCCAACCTCAGTGTTGTTGATAATCTTCTCCTTCTCCAGTCTCATTGTTGATGTTTATCCTTTTTCAATTCTTGTGGGTCGTAGGTCCGTTGATCGCATCTTGGTGTCGAGTCGGTGTTGAGTCATAGATCGTACGAGATCTTATTCTTTCAGTCCTGAAGATCGCCCATAGATCTTCTCCTGGTGTCGAGTCGGTGTTGAGTCATAGATCGTACGAGATCTTTTTCTTTCAGTCCTAAAGATCACCCATAGATCTTCTCCTGGTGTCGATTCGGTGTTGAGTCATAGATCGTTACGAGATCTTATCTTTTCAGTCATTGTTTCATGTAGCAACCACTCCCTCTGAGAACCTTGTATTGGCACCGTTACCACGTTACAAGTTATCACCATTCAACCGTTACCCACCATAAATCCATTCCAACAAAAAAAAAACAAAGTTCTCTTTCCCTAGCAGACATCAAAACAAAATGAAAAAATAAGGATGACACTTACACTTCCTTTTCAAGACAAATTTCTGGTCTTGATATTTAATCTTCTTCCACCTTGAATGTTCGAAAGGCTAACGCCAATCTCACCTTCAGGTTTAAGACGATTAAATAGGGGCAGCTGTCATACCCCAAATTTGTCCTACCCTTTCAATTTTATCCGGCTTAGGCCTATGCATTTCATAGTCTCATGTACATACCTCCCATTAGGTCATTGACATAACATATATCATTTAATCAATAAAACTGGCATGGGATCAAGATATTTCAACTAAGGTCGATCTGTATTGGCGTTTGGATTCTCTTCAACTTGTGGTAAAAATGTGGTACATCTAATCGTCATCAATTCAAGATAATTCTTCTGATCGACCGGTTTACTTGTGGATTTTGGGTCATTCATTTGATTGTGGATCCTCAAATCTTGAAACGCGAGTCATCATGCGAATTAGTATTGAATCGGGGGATGGTTCATTCTCTTGTCTTATGCCATTTGATCAACTGATTCACCAAGTTAATAGAAGGCGGACTATGTTTAAATTCTTTCATGATACGCAAGGACATAAAGCATTCGCTCATCGGTTTGTTTGTGTTATAAATGTTGGTACACTTTGGACAAGTTGAAGGATGATTGGAAAATGACATAAAGTTTGAATACTTGGAGCTATATAATTTTTCGTTCGAATGTTGGAAAAAGGTGACTCAACTATGGTTCAACGTGATGCAAAGTGCGCAAGATGCGTGCATTTGTCCATTCAACCTCAGTCGCATTCATCATAATTCATTCAGGTTTCGTCATTCAAGAGATTTATCAAATTTCATTCATATTTCATCCATGAGAAAGACATTATCCATTCAAGCTTATCACAAATCAAAACCAATACATTTCAAAATTCATTACAACATGTCCAATCCAATACAAATCAAATACAAAAAAACAATCCACACAATTCAAATCCAAAATACCATTACATCACAAAATATAAATAAAAACTCCTTCACAAAACCGGTCCCCGCAAATAAACCGAACCCAACTTCGAGCTCTGAGCATTCAAACCAAAAAATCCCATCCTATTCAACATGCAAAACAATGCATATACATGCTGCCACCATAATTCATCCTAAGTAAAAAACCAAAACTGCAGCCAGCCCATAAAATCCTCCCTGCACCAGTCCATTCACCTGCAACATCTTCAATAAAAACCAGCTCAGTCCATCACCAAAATAAAACCAAAGCCCTGCAATAAAACTAGTCAGCATCGAAACTCACTCCATATAAAACATACAGTAACCAAAACACACAACCCTATACACCATGGTTTGAAATACAATCCCACATAGCATACACATCCAAACCTTCAATATTCATCATAACAGAACTAACCCATTGTAATTAACCTCTCTAACTTCAGTTCATTTGTCAATGTTAACTAACGGTTTCTTCACAAGCGAATAACAGAAATAAGATCAAACTAACATTTACTTTCAGCCTATCCTAGCCGATTTGTAACAGAACCTCCAGTTCAGCCTAACAGAAAACTATTTCAACTGAATCAAAAAAACAGAAACTGCCAGCTCACTTGAATATAACCAACTGTCAAACAGATTTAACCATCTAACTAACCAAACACACTCCTAACAGACCCTTGTAACTAACTTTCAGAGTCAGTAACTAGCTAAACTAACTTCACTAACCACTTTAACAGAAATAACAGAATCAGTAACAGAAAATCAGAGAGAAAACTGACCTGAGAAGATCTATATAACAGATTCTCCACCATTCTCAAGGACCCCTTCACCATTTTCTTCTTCTTCTCTTTCAATCTCTTTCTTCACAACCTTCATTCAACCCTTCACTCCTCCATTTTCAGACCTTAACCATCTTCAGCGACCATCATCATCTTCATACTCTTCATCTTGATCACTCATTCATCTTCTTCATCTTCTTCAATCCGCAACCTTCAATTTTCAGAATTCACACCTCAATTCTTCAATCTCAAGAACCAATCTTCAATCACCATGCTCCATCTGCATCTCTCATCATCCTCTCATTCTCTGAATTCACAAACCTGATCACCACCTTCAATCAAGAAAAAAGATTTCGGAAACTTTCACAACAATCGCATAACAGAAAATCAAAGAGTAACAAAGTGTAACAGAAATCATCACCTTCAACGCTTCTTCGATCCTCGCACTTCTCGATCAATTCCTCACCACCGATAATCTTCAAACTCTTCAATCTCAGAGCCTTCACCTCACCGTTACGCCTCAACTGCGATCTTCAATCTTCGTCAAATGCTACGCTTCAGACCTTCAACGCCACAACTTCTCCAACATTGCTGCGATTACGATACCACCGTGAATCGGAGAGACAATTCTGATCAGAGAGTGCAATTGGAGAGATCGACGCAAGAAGGGAAGAGCGAGATTGCGAGGGCGTTATAGTTATCCACGGCGGTATGTGTATGATCGGAGAAGAAGCTTCTTCCGTCGCTTTGCGCCGCGAGCTCGTGAGAGCTCCCTATGGATGAGAATGAAAATCCCAAAGGTCACAACCCTAATTCCCCTTTTCCCTTTCTTTTTTTTAATTTTAATTTTATTTTTTTATCAAACCGAAAAATCTGAAAATAACATGATGGTGGATCAAGCAAAAAATGGATCATAAACCCTTGGGCCAGAAAAATTCACCACCATTTAGGCCCGCTATGCTTTTTTCTGAACAAAACTGTAACAAAAAACAACCCTTGGGCCTTGGCACCGAATTGCTAGATCTGCACCCCCGCCATGGCCCATGACACGCCAGTTTTGGCCAAAAGCTGTAACAAAAAAAAACCTATTCGGCCTCTGTACCAGGCCTGCGTCCAGATTGCTTCCTACACCATTAAAATCAACATGCACCCCCTGTTTCTATTCTTTTTTTAATTACTAGAATTTAGGTTTAATTAGTTTTTTTGTATTTTCTTTTAGTAAATACAAATGCTACTTTTTCCCTATTATTTTCTTAGACTTTTACAAATTTTTTTCATAAAAATGCCATATAAAAATAGTAGTATTTTTAGTTTAATTTTGGTACTAATACTTGAACCATTTTCTTTATGATTTGTACCATTTTCATGTTATTTTGGTATAATTGTTGTGTGATTTTGCTACTTGTTTTTGGCCATATTTTTGGCCTACTTTGTTAATACCATTTTAATGCTCCTTTTAGTATCGATTCCATGTTAACTTTAGGTAGTTTCTTTTTCTTTTCAACTTTTAAAATACTTAATAAATAAAAGATGTGAATCACACGTTACTAATAGTGAGAGAGAAACGAGTGGGATTTATTCCTTAATCTGTTTCTTAATCACTTAGTGGGAGAGAAATGAGTGGGATTCATTCCCTAATCTGTTTCTCGATCAATATATAATGGAAGAGAGATGAGTGGGATTTATTCCCTAATCTGTTTCTCTACCATTATACACTTTTATGTGATTCAAATCGCAAACAAATTCCCCTTAAAAAATACTCAACCAAAAACACTTAAAACACCTGATAATGGTTCAAAATTAAAACAAAGTAGAGAAGGTGGTGAGTGGCCCGACATTGGGAACTGTTCATCACTTACCTACAATAAAAGACACAAACCAATCTCTTTTTCTTCTTTCTAAAGGCAATGTTATTTCCGCTCGAACACATCGTAGGTAGATCCCTTATGCAAGAGCGCGAACGTTAACACCGCCCAACTGAAAAGGATACGTAGGCAGCGGGGTAGGGCCCGTGCGAGTACAATTCTTTGTTTTCCCTACATTTTGCATTCGTTTCGCATATAGGCTTAGTCATAGTACACACCCTTTAGATAGAAACAAACATAGGTGGATACCATCGATTACGATGGGCGTGGGGGGTGCTAGCACCTTCCCCTTGCATAACCGACTCCCGTACCTAGATTCTCTAGTCGCAAGACCATGTTCTTATTCCGAGTTAGGTTTCTGACATTCCTTTCCCTTATGGATAAATATATAAGTGGCGACTCTGTTCATTTTTTCGCGAGCGTGCGACAATTTTTAGTGATGATTTGATTATCGTTTTAAATTCCCGCGCTGTGTATCTATATAAAGGCAAGTAAGCCGTAAATGTTTTTGAAATGACGAATATTTGATACATCAAATGAACTTGTTTGGAATTTATACTCTGATTTTTATTATAATTACTGGGTAGATTTAGCGTGTTACATTAGTGGTATCAGAGCAGGTCGGTCCGTCTTACCAGAGTCGTGTAATTGTTGTTTATCCCTTAGTACGTGACAAGTGTGTACAACACTGTCGGTACTTGTTGTTTAGATTTCTTGTTGCAGGAGTGGGTTTGAAACTAAGTGGGGGAGAAGCTGTGCTTCTCGGTTATGCTTCGGTTGTAAGTTGTTGGTGCTTTGGTAGTGAAGGACACCTTAATATGGAAATAAGAATTGCGTATGTGTTTGGTGTGGAATATGTTGCTGAGGATGATGAGCTGAGATTTTATAACTAGATGTAAGCGAGTGGTAGCTGTTGCTACGTTGTAAGATGTTGTTCCAAGATATTGCTAAAATGGTTGGCAAGTTAGTAAGGATTATGTTGTAATCGTATTGGAAGATTGAGGTATCAGTATTGGATTTAAACTGTGAGTGGGTTGTCGTTTGATCGAAGGATTACATGACAATGTTGTGTTAAGGATGGTTGTGTTGGATAGGATTTTCGAGGACGAAAAGATTCTAAGTGGGGGAGAGTTGTAACACACGAAAATTTATTTAATTATTTAAATAAATTATTCAAGGATTTAATTTGGAAATTCGGTCGAAATTGGATTTATTAGTGATATTATAAGACACGAAATTGAATTATTTAGTCGGTTAATCAAAGAATTATTAAAGTTGGATTTTTGGTTGAAGAAAATAATATTAGTAATAATTATTATTTAATTTGGTTTAGTTGTGGGGTGATATATAGCAATATGGTGGTGTACGATTAGTAGGCGCATTAAGAAACAATAGTAATTATATTATTATTATTTGATTTATTTGATTAAAAAGGAGAATATATGGAATTAGGTTTCTGTGAAAAATAAGATTTTGGCTTTTGGGAGAATAGATCGTGAAATGAAGTTGCAGACAAAGAGGAACGAGGTTTTGGCAGAGGAAGAATTGATCGTTGATTTCGGGGAAAAGGCAAAGGCTTGCACTCAATCGGATATTAGAGGAGATCTCCACATACAAGGTAAGGGTGAGGTTCTTGCTCTATAAATGGGGACATTATGAACTGTATGTGGGCTTGGGAAATTTTATTGTCTCTGTGTTTTGATTGAAATTTTCTGATTATGTATGGATAATTGTGTGTTACTATGTTGAAATTTTATTTGTGAGAATCTGTTGTTTTGCCACTACGGTTGGTTTGTGTTTCTCTGTGAATGCTTGATTGAATCAAAACTGTGACCGATGTGGAAATAATTGCTGTGATGTTGGTGATGGTTGTGTTTTGGAAATCCGAGATTGAATCGAAGGAAAAAAATTGGGAATTGAACGAATTATAGAAAACTGCATCGAAGAAGGTGGGCCGGGGGGCATACCAAAGTGTGATGAGCGTTACGTTCAGGAGTGTGCCGAGCAACACAAAGAGGCCCTGCCAATCGGCAGGGATGGGGGCAAGGTGGGTGACAACCGTCACCTTTAATGTGACAAGGGGCATACCCCCTAGTCCATGTATTTAGATTATTTTATGTGCTATACTATTTGTTTTGTTGTCACATCACTTTTCTATAACAAACACACATATATATGTTTCTGAGATGTACATGATATATACATTATAATTATTCTATCCATAATGAAACTTAATATAATAATAATTATAAGAATATGAATATGAATAGTTATTATATTAATACTATAATTTGGATTTAGAAACATATATTTTTATAGCTGGTTTAATTATTATAGGCTGTATATGTATATTTAGCAGAGATAATTTTGGTAGCGTAACAGCAGCACTGAGCTAAAGTAAATAATCGATTGGTAATTAATTAACCGAGTAGTATAATTTAGGTGAGCCCGGAACTGATTCGGTGTCCAAAAACTGGCAACGTTTGGCGATGTTGTGACGTAATGCATATATTGACATATTGTGAATTCTTGAGATGTTGTACGAAATTATTGTGATGAGTAATTATCAAACATGATTGATATATTTTGGCGATGTAGGCGAATGCCTTATGCGACGTTGTTATGTGATTGATTATGATTTGTTGCATTTCATTAATGTCTCATGAATTGCATATTTTTGGCGATGGCATGGATTGGCAAATTATTAACGAAGGCTTATGCCTTGATGCCTCGGTTTAACTGGCAATTAGCGATGGGGGCTGAAGCCTTGGGTACCACATGCATGATGCATTTGTCGTGTCTCATTCATTTGTTTTATTGCGACGTTGTGCGTGATTATGTGATTTGATTTTGAATTGGTTGATTGGAATTGAAACTTGAGATATATATTATGACTTGAACCGTAATATACTTTTTATCATGACTTTATTTATATTGTTTGATATCTCACCCTTTGCTTGTTTTCACCGTTGCCTTTATATTGGTAACGTGCAGGTGACGCTAGTGAGTGAAGATTTAGCCGCCGTGAGTTGATTCGGTTGTCGCTCTGATACGTAGCACTCGGGGGGATAAAATGATTTTTTTTAATTATTAATTCTTTTGCTGAATTTTTATATGGTTTTGGTTTAAATTGTAACTTATAGTTACCGTGCAATGATGCTACGAATTGATTTGAATATTTATGAAGTTTGTTGATTCCGCTGTGAGTTAATTATTTAATTTAAACAAAGTGATTTTTAGTGATGATTTGATTATCGTTTTAAATTCCTGTGCTATGTATCTATATGAAGGCAAGTAAACCGTAAATGTTTTTGAAATGACGAATATGTGATACCTCAAATGAACTTGTTTGGAATTTATACTCTGATTTTTATTATAATTACCAGGTAGATTTGGGATGTTACAATGTACATTTGGCGTAAGATCAGGAAAGTTACTGGGATTCATTGTGAGGTAGATCCTAATCAGGTAAAAGCCTTACAGGAAATGCCCGCTCCAAAAACAGAAAAAGAGGTTTGTGGCTTCTTAGGTCGATTGAACTACATCTCAAGGTTCATATCACACTTAACTGCCACGTGTGAACCTATATTCAAATTACTCAGGAAAGATCAGCCAATCAAGTGGAATGAAGATTGCCAAACAACTTTCAAAACTATAAAGCATTATTTGCAAGAGCCGCCCATTCTTGTACCTCCTGTCCCTAGTAGACCATTGATCATGTATCTCATTGTTCTCGAAAGGTCTATGGGATTTGTATTAGGTCAACAAGACGAGACCGGTCGAAAGTAGCATGCAACCTATTATCTAAGCAAGAAATTCACTGATTGCAAATCTCGATATTCACCATTAGAGAAGACATGTTGTTCCCTAGCATGGGCCACAAAACGTCTAAGACAATATATGTTAACTCATACTACATGGTTAATATCGAGGATAGATCCTTTGAAATACGTATTTGAAAAGCAAGCCCGCACAGGCAGAATTTCCAGGTGGCAGATGCTATTATCTGAATACGATATCCAATATGTCACACAAAAGGCGATCAAAGGGAGTGTGTTAGCAGAACATCTTTCTCACCAACCCCTTGAGGAGTATCAGTTAATGAAATTCAACTTTCCCGATGAAGATTTCATGGTCGTAAGGGATTATGAAATACCAGGTCCCGTCGAAGGGCCTGAACCGGAGCAATATGGACACTCATGTTCGATGGCGCATCTAATGCACTAGGGCATGGCATAGGGGGACTTCTAACATCTCCTGATAATTATCACATACCTTTCACAACAAGATTATGTTTCGATTGCACTAATAACATTGCTGAGTACGAGGCATGTATATTGGGTCTAGAAGCTGCGATTGATATAAGGATCAAAATTCTTGAAGTTTATGGAGACTCAGCACTAGTAATCCATCGATTCAATAAAGAATGGGATACACGAGATTCTAAATTAATCCCATATTAGGATTTCAAATTGGAATTAGTCACTGAGTTCGAAAAGATCACTTTTAATCACATCCCTAGAGAAGAAAATCAAATGGCAGACGCATTAGTCACTCTTTCATCCATGTTTAAAGTAACCTGGCCTAATCATAAACCACGAATATAGTTAGGCACTTTGAAGAGCTTGCCTATTATCCTTCCATTAAAGAAGAACCTGACAACAAGCCATGGTTCTATGATATCAAAAGATATCTGGAAAGACAAGAATATCCAGAAAATGCTTCTGTGATCAATAAAAAGACATTGAGAAGGGTAGCAGCTAAGTTTTTCATAAGCAAAGATATACTATACAAACGAAACTACGACTTAGTGTTATTATGGTGTGTGGATAAAAACGAAGCTAAAGAAATCATCAAAGAAGTCCATGACTGAACGTTTGGAACTCATGCAGATGGCCACTCCATGGCAAGGAAAATATTACGAGCAGGTTATTATTGGATAACCATGGAAGCTGACTGTTTTCAATATGCAAGGATGTAACACCCCAATTCTACCCAAGCATTTAGGCAAGAAAATATCAGAGTATTAAAATTTCATACAACACAATTAGGATGTTACACTAAGTAACCAAACAAACACCTAGAAAACAAACGGACATCAGCGATGCCAAAAGCATACAACACCTCCCAATAAAACGATACATAACACACGGAAGATATGAACATATATTTATATATATATATATATATATATATATATATATATATATACGTATAGCTCTCACTCTCAAAGAGGAGTTTTCCAAAATAAAGTGTTTACAATACACAACGGCACGTTATCACATATACATGTTCAAAAGAGTCATATACAAATAAATAACAACAGACTCCCGACTACCCGGTGTTACGTATCAGAGCGACCGACAAGACCAATTGGAGAACTACCTCTTCCAAAAGACTCCCAAAGCGGATAATCTGCAGGATGCCACTCAAGCATCAAATCAGCAGAAGGGTGAGAATATAATTTATAATGAAGAAGCATGATAAATATAGTAATGCCAACAAGTATCGTCAAGAATCATACAACAACGTAATCCACTCATTTAGCTACAATCGATATATAAGTAATACGACACATGAATAATAACATAAATTATAAAGATAGACAATGATGAATGAGAATCGACTATGCATATGCATGTGGTATCAAATCCGGAGTAAACTCCTCCTTGTCATTATGACATATACACCTTTGTCGAGCATTATGCCGGGACTTCTTTCCCTCAGGAAAATACACCTTTGTCGAGCAGTAAGCTACGACTAACCGTCATCGAGCATTTCGCCCCCACTGATGACCTCTTGCCACTCGGGCAAATACACCTTTTTACCGAGCATTAAGCTCCCACTGGTAATAATTGCCAATTCAGGCCACCTGTTAATAGCATTCCGCCATTAACGTATTGAAATGTTATGCTGTGCAAATATATGACTCTATTACATGACAACAACATCATCAACAATATAACACGGTCACATACTCACGTTACACCGTTTATATTCTATCCAAAAGGATACATCGCCAATTAATAACATCGTTATCAATTACATCACACCATAATTACCACACAGGCATTAATAAGCACACAGCACACATTCACCGTCAAAACATATTGGCCACATCGGTATAGATGAACGTATAATACACTTATACACATCAAATTAATATTGGCCATCGGCCCACAACTTCATCAGTACATCATCAACATGTTGTAATAACAACAATTCAACAATGATAATACATCATTCTCATAACAACAATTACTTGCCATAAGGCCACACATCATGTTAACAACAAACAACCAAACATCATCACATATCAAGAATGAACATTCATTAATACATAACACATACGAACATTGATTTCATGTTAATCCACACATCAACAACAATTGCAACCAAGCACTATGATTATTTACCAATCATACCGCGCATATAAATAGTTATGTATTTTCATCAACAACAAATACAACCAATTAATCACAAGCTAACCAAGCCTATAACATCATATAGAACATCCAACTAGCTTCCTAACGCTTCGAACGGCGTATAAAACGAACACCCGAGTTAAAAGATACGACTTTTCAAAGTTTGGAAAACATAAACATACTTCATAAGTTAACCCTACATAGTTCAATCACTAAATCCTAATAAAAATAATAGGATACTACATACTATGAATCATTATAGTAGATCATAGTATAGTTCATTGCGTTAGCTTTCCAACACTTTGAACAGCGACAAAATCGGAGTTACGGTCCAAGAGTTACGAAGTTTCAAAGTTCTTGAAAAATAAAATATGCTGTTGGCCGCTCAGCGGGCTCAGCGGGCCGCTAAGCGGAAATTCCAGAAATGGAACAACGAAAACTCCGCTCAGCGGACCTGAGAAAAACCAGAAAAATCCCAGCACAAACAGAACTGTCTTAAGCCCCTTATACCCACCAAAACCACTCCAAAACATCATTATAACATCAATACAACACATACATACCATAGAAATAACCTAACATCAAACTTTTCATGGTTGATTCATCAATCTTTCTCAAACCCTAACATTATCTCCAAACTCAAACAAACCATGGAAATGGAAAACAAACATGATCAATGAAGATATCTATCATCATACTACACATACACACCACAAAATCATGTTTATAACTTCAAAACTCACAATCCACCATTGTTGGTCAAGCATAGAAATGAACAAGAACAAGAACAAAAACAAAACAAAACTATAAGAATCATACATCCAAGATAAATTAGATTCACCCCCTTACCTTGGATTTGTTCTTGGATCAAGGTTTGTTTTGATCTCCACAAAAATCCCTTATCCTCTTCTTCTTCTCTCTTCCTTTCTTTATCTCTTCTTTCTTTCCTTTCTGTTTTTCTTTCTTCTTTTCTTTACTTATCTCTTTTCTATCTCCCCCCACTACTTCTCCAAAATATCTCAACAAAATATCTACTTTACGGTCTAAACTCAATTGCTCAGAAAAACCCCAAAACGCCGAATATTATCTTAATAATATTTCTAGTACCAAAAATATGAAAACCTTCAATCAAATATTAGTCCACCATCCCGAACTAATACCGACTGAAACGACTCCAAAAACGGTAAAAGTCTAATAAAGTTCACAAACGTCCAAATTAAGCATATACTTATTTTTCCGGGCGTTACAACTCTCCCCCACTTAGAACCTTTCCGTCCTCGGAAATATCCCAAACGCAAACAAACCTGGATACGCTCTCGCATCCGACTAACCAACTATCAAGCCACGAAAGCAACGACACAATCAGTACCAAAAACGAATCACTCTAGCTAAAAGCAAAACAACCAAAACACAACAACGACAACGAGATGCAATGCCCATACAATGCACTCATCGACTAACACCAAAACACAAGAAATAACCAAGACACATACAACAACCCGGTCGCACAACATCCAAACAACCATGCCAAGACATAGCAGTCAAACATGTAATCAAAACATCTGGTAGTCTTATCATTCCTACCACGTCCACTGTCCAAAATTGAACTTTAACAATTCACACACATACGAACCGCATCATTTCACGCTTCCGATGTGCACTCTGATTTCCCACAACAAACAGATCCACCACTTTCATATCCATCTTCCAGCTCTTTCTAGCATTCACCAGAAACTCATTGTTCTCTCTTAACATACTCAACCTCTTAATCTGCTATGTCAGCTCGCACATCAGACAAAAGTCTTTGTATTATCCAATCAAAGGCAAAAAGCTAATCCAAACACATCCTTGTTTCACAACACAAGCCCTCACAGATCCTTAAGTGACCAAATCGCCCTCTCAGTCTGACCATCCGTTTGAGGATGAGACGCCAAACTCAACGCAACTTCGTACCCAAAGTACTTCGCGAACCTTCTCAGAATTTCAGAAATAAACCTCAGATCTCAATCCGAACATTACCTTACGAATCACCATGCAAACAAACAAACCAACAAACAATTTTATCAACATACCACTCGCCAGTACTTCCATCGGTTAATCCATTCTTATCGAAA
This sequence comes from Vicia villosa, assembly GCF_029867415.1. Taxonomy (NCBI): domain Eukaryota; kingdom Viridiplantae; phylum Streptophyta; class Magnoliopsida; order Fabales; family Fabaceae; genus Vicia; species Vicia villosa. The sequence continues at coordinate 125,156 of NW_026705588.1, forward strand.
TATTGTGAGCAGATTTCGTCAATATATCCACAATGACCCAAATCTCCTCACAATTACTCGACGTCCTCGGCAAACCAGAAACATAATCCATAGAAATGCTATTCCACTTCTACTCAGGAATGGATAACAGTTACATGAAACCAGACGACTCCTGACAAGTCAAACACAAATAAAAAAATCCCTTCATATCCTTCTTCATTATGTTTCCACTAAAAATGACCTTCTCAAATCTTGATACATCTTAGTAGCATCAGGATGAATACTTAAATCACTACGACGCACTTCATCCAAAGTCCTCTTTTCAAATCCGAACATTAGGAATACAAACTTGATCATGACATCCCATGACATTGCTCTTATCAATCCGAAGATCACCATCTTTATCTTTGACTAATAAATGTCATCTTATCAACCCATTCAAATCCGATTTCTGACCTTTTCTAATATCATCAAGAATACCATAAGTAAGCTTTCACATATAAAGCTCAACACTTGAAGAAGTCGCTTTACGAACCAAACTCAAATCTCACAACTGTTTCAAATATCACAATACTCGAATCATCGACATAGACGTATGCAATGGTTTCTCATATTCAACTCGTTCTGATCAAACAAATACTTCAAACTCTTGTAGTCACTTACACACACAAATCTCGATCCGAATAATTAGTGCCTTCAAATTTCCCAAACAAAAATAACAACTTCCAACTCTAAATCTTGTGACAGATAAATCCTTTCAAAATTCTTAACTTGCATAAAAGCATAAACCACCACTTACCCCTTTCTGCATTAGAACTTCTTGCAAAACCAACAAAGAAACATCTCAAAACACCACAAACAGTTCTAACAGATCCGGCAAAATCAAAATAGGAGTGATAGTCAACCTCCTCATAAACCCTTGAACATTCACTTCACTCAACCCAAAACTCACATAAGGAAACTTAGCAAATAACTTCTTCTTCCCAACACGGATAAAACAATTCTCAAATACTTAGCATGATCATCTTCACACTGATGATACCCATACCTCAAATCAAACTTGCAAAATAAACAAGCTCCAACCAACTTGATCCGTCAAAATATCAATCCTTGAAAGTGGATACTTTTCCTTAATTGTCACTTTTCTCAATTGTCTAAAATCGACACAAAGCCTCGTAGAACCTTCCTTCTTAACCAACAAAACACGTGCACCCTACGGCGACACACTCGAACGAACAAACCTCTTCTCAAGAAAATCCTTAAGTTGACTCCTCAACTCTTTCAACTCATAAGTTGGCACCCGATACGGAACCCTCGACACAATAATAGTTCTAGGAACTAAATCTGTCAAAACAGAACTCCAAGACAGAATTCCTCTTTTCGACGATGAATCAATTAAACCTTCAAGAAACACTTATACAAATGCGTAACTATCCGTAATTCCACAATCGCTCTTTCTCAAGAACATCCAAAGTCGTCGACAACATAAACAACGTCGTACCACCTTGCACCGACTCATTCACTTCCAATATTATCAAACTAGCCAGATAAGCCTATCACGTCCAATACGACCCCGTCTACTATCAACAAGAGATTAAGGGTGATCAAGTCCTCAATTTGTCAATAGGTAGCCGACAATCATAATAGAGTATAAACTATCAGTACCAACATTAATAATATTCTTTTCCAACTTTTGCTCATAGCACAGAAGCACTATGATTCCATAATTCACAAATCTCCCAAGATCATCTGAACCAGCTAACACCGACGTCCGGTAGCTACGTACCAAAACACTTATAACAATATCTCAAAACAAAATACTTGAGATCCTACTCATCTCTTCATATTCCTAATTCTTACTCGAGTTTCAGAACATATCCAACAACGTCAATAACACCTACCAACGTCTCAATTACTTACCAAAAATCCTACAACCAGGTCTACCACAATACTTTCCTAAATCACTGATCCAACAACGACACCTCACACAAGGCTACTCAAACAACAACTTCACAGTCCATCAGTAGCGTTAGAGCATCATAACTTTCTAAATTCCATTCTTTAGAAATAACCAAAATCTACTCTGAGACACTCCAACTTGATTAACAATCAGAGTCTTAAGCCCATGTCACCTTCACTTCAGGAAAACAACAAATTCCAACAACACTAGTACTGCTGCCCTCAGTAGCATACTAACATCTCGCAACTGAAACATATCCGAGAAGCATATCTTCTCCACCACTAAGCTTCAAACCACTCCTGCACACAACCGACTAGAGGCACAACAAATACTGACAGTGCTCCACACACTTATCACGTACTGAGGAATTAAACAACATCAGACAACAGTAGCCGGACAGACCGACCTGCTCTAATACCACTATGTAACACCCCAATTCTACCCAAGCATTTAGGCAAGAAAATATCAGAGTATTAAATTTTCATACAACACAATTAGGATGTTACACTAAGTAACCAAACAAACACCTAGAAAACAAACAGACATCAGCGATGCCAAAAGCATACAACACCTGCCATTAAAACAATACATAACACACAGAAGATATATATATAAATATATATATATATATATATATATATATATACGTATAGCTCTCACTATCAAAGAGGAGTTTTCCAAAATAAAGTGTTTACAATACACAACGGCACGTTATCACATATATATGTTCAAAAGAGTCATATACAAATAAATAACAACAGACTCCTGACTACCCGGTGTTACGTATCAGAGTGACCGACAAGACCAACTGGAGAACTACCTCTTCCAAAAGACTCCCAAAGCGGCTAATCTGCAGGATGCCACTCAAGCATCAAATCAGCAGAAGGGTGAGAATATAATTTATAATGAAGAAGCATGATAAATATAGTAATGCCAACAAGTATCATCAAGAATCATACAACAACGTAATCCACTCATTTAGCTACAATCGATATATAAGTAATGCGACACATGAATGATAACTTAAATTATAATGACAGACAATGATGAATGAGACTCGACTATGCATATGCATGTGGTACCAAATCCGGAGTAAACTCCTCCTTGTCATTATGACAAATACACCTTTGCCGAGCATTATGCTGGGACTTCTTTCCCTCAGGAAAATACACCTTTGTCGAGCAGTAAGCTACGACTAACCGTCATCGAGCATTTCGCCCCCACTGATGACCTCTTGCCACTCGGGCAAATACACCTTTTTACCGAGCATTAAGCTCCCACTGGTGATAATTGTCAATTCAGGCCACCTGTTAATAGCATTCCGCCATTAACGTATTGAAATGTTATGCTGTGCAAATATATGCTCTATTACATGACAACAACATCATCAACAATATAACACAGTCACATACTCACGTTACACTGTTTATATTCTATCCAAAAGGATACATCACCAATTGATAACATCGTTATCAATTACATCACACCATAATTACCACACAGGAATTAATAAGCACACAGCACACATTCACCATCAAAACATACTGGCCACATCGGCATAGATGAACGTATAACACACTTATACACATCAAATTAATATTGGCCATCGGCCCACAACTTCATCAATACATCATCAACAAGTTGTAATAACAACAATTCAACAATGATAATACATCATTCTCATAACAACAATTACTTGCCATAAGGCCACACATCATGTTAACAACAAACAACCAAACATCGTCACATATCAAAAATGATCATTCATTAATACATAACACATGCGAACATTGATTTCATGTTAATCCACACATCAACAACAATTGCAACCAAGCACTATGATTATTTACCAATCATACCGCGCATATAAATAATTATGTGTTTTCATCAACAACAATTACAACCAATTAATCACAAGCTAACCAAGCCTATACCATCATATAGAATATCAAACTAGCTTCGTAACGCTTTGAATAGCGTATAAAACGAACACCCGAGTTAAAAGATACGAATTTTCAAAGTTTGGAAAACATAAACATACTTCATAAGTTAACCCTACATAGTTCTATCACTAAATCCTAATAAAAATAATAGGATACTACATCCTATGGATCATTATATTATATCATAGTATAGTTCATTACGTTAGCTTTCCAACGCTTCGAACGGCGACAAAATCGGAGTTACCGTCCAAGAGTTACGAAGTTTCAAAGTTCTTGAAAAATAAAATATGATGTTGGCCGCTCAGCGGGCTCAGCGGGCCGCTAAGCGGAAATTCCAGAAACAGAACAACGAAAACTCCGCTCAGCGGACCTGAGGCCGCTTAGGGGACCTGAGAAAAACCAGAAAGATCCCAGCACGAACAGAACTGTCTCAAGCCCCTTATACCCACCAAAACCACTCCAAAACATCATTATAACATCAATACAACACATACATGCCATAGAAATAACATAACATCAAACTTTTCATTGTTGATTCATCAATCTCTCTCAAACCCTAACATTATCTCCAAACTCAAACAAACCATAGAAATGGAAAACAAACATGATAAATGAAGATATCTATCATCATACTACACATACACACCACAAAATCATGTTTATAACTTCAAAACTCACAATCCACCATTGTTGGTCAAGCATAGAAATGAACAAGAACAAAAACAAAAACAAAACAAAACTATAAGAATCATACATCCTAGATAAATTAGATTCACCCCCTTACCTTGGATTTGTTCTTGGATCAAGGTTTGTTTTGATCTCCACAAAAATCCCTTTTCCTCTTCTTCTTCTCTCTTCCTTTCTTTCTCTCTTCTTTCTTTCCTTTCTGTTTTTCTTTCTTCTTTTCTTTACTTATCTCTTTTCTATCTCCCCCCACTACTTCTCCAAAATATCTCAACAAAATATCTACTTTACGGTCTAAACTCAATTGCTCAGAAAAACCCCAAAACACCGAATATTATCTTAATAATATTTCTAGTACCAAAAATATGAAAACCTTCAATTAAATATTAGTCCGCCATCCCGAACTAATACTGACTGAAACGACTCCAAAAACGGTAAAATTCTAATAAAGTTCACAAACGTCCAAATTAAGCATATACTTATTTTTCCGGGCGTTACAAAGGACATGCCATAAGTGTCAAATCTATGCTGACAAAATACATGTGCCACAAAATCCTTTAAACGTCTTGAGCTCTCCTTGGCCATTCGCAATGTGGGGATTTGATTTGATAGAAAAGATCGAACCAAAAGCATCTAATGGGAATTGGATCATATTGGTTTCCATAGATTACTTCACCAAATGGGTCGAAGCCGCCTCCTACACAAATGTGACAAGACAAGTAGTCACTCGATTTGTCAAACATAACATTATCTGCCGGTATGGGGTTCCTAACAGAATTATCACCGGCAATGGGTCTAACCTAAACAACAACATGATGAAGGAACTATTTGAAGATTTCAAAATTGAACAACATAACTCTTAGCCATATCGACCCAAAATGAAAAGGGTTGTCGAAGCTGCAAACAAAAATATCAAAAGGATAGTATAGAGAATGGTGAAGACATATAAAGATTGGAATGAAACACTTCCCTTTGCTCTACACGGTTATAGAAATTCAGTACGAACTTCCACAGGAGCAACGCCATTCTCCCTTGTTTATGTTATGGAAGCAGTTCTCCCAATTGAAGTGGAGATCCCCTTGCTACGAGTCCTCGCAAACATAAAACTCGAAGAGTCGAAATGGGTAAAAACCCGTTTCGATAAAAAGGTTCGTCCCCAAACTTTTCAAGAAGGAGATATAGTCCTCAAGAAAATCTTGTTACCTCGTCTCGACTCACATGGGAAATGGACTCCTAATTACGAAGGCTCGTATATCATAAAGACAGTTTTCTCAGGTGGAGCGCTCGTCCTCACAACAATGGATGGAGATGAGCTACCGCATCCTATCAATGCTGATGCGGTCAAAAAGTATTATTCTTAAATAATGAAGAGCATAGGCCACGAGCCGAGGAATATACTTTGGTTACTACAAAGGATAGGAATTCATGCAATCATCTACTTCCGGAGGCAAAGTTACCAAAGCCATCAAGGAAAAAAGCAACGGCAGTATCAATATCTTTGATTTGTCATTTTTTCTATTTTCACAACTACTTCTTTATAGATATTACATCTTGTACCTTCGCCTATTTAAAGGCAAGTATTATCAATAAAACACAAAGTTTCAATTTATCCATTTGAGTACCAACTTTCTAGTCATCAACTTCTATCTTTCATTTCCAATACCTTTTGCAAAATAAAATGTTTATTCTTTCATAAACTTCATATTGAAATAATTTTGGGGCACTAATGAAATAAAAATATTTATCTAAAAAAGGAACTTTGAAAAATCATCAAAGGTAAACCCATAAACACTTTGCTAAATCACATCGATGTATCAGATCATTCAGCAGATACCAGACATTGGAGGTTGGGTCAGTTCAAAACCCAATGGTCGGTAAAGAGATTTGAATTTTCGCTCATAAGTATTCTACGCATATACATAAGCATTATCAATATACACAAGCATTTTCAATATACACAAGCATTATCAATATACATAAGCATAATCATTAAGCACATATCAAGGCATATTCATAGCTTTAGGATATGGAAATGTAACTAGACATATTCATGCAACTAAACATATTCATCATCAACCCACGGGTACACTGTTCAAAGCTTTAGGATATGGAAATGTAACTAGCAAGTTCAAAATATTCCAATATCCAAACTTTAAACTCCTGTCACACATGCAAAATCCGCAACATAACTTTGTACATAAGATCATGTGCAGCACCAAGTTATGCTTTCATTAATCTATCCTCAATGGTAGCGATAGATTTGAAACCTGTATAATTTATCCGATAGATCGTGATAAATCTGCAATATTTGCGATATAATCATTGTGTTAGTCTTAAACAACGTCAATGAAATATCGAAAAGCATGATACGAGAATCTACAAACACTTGCTCTGTCAGTCTCTAGGATTTAGCAAGTTAATTCTTCATGTTTCCCCAACTCTATTGGACGGATCCCAAACAGAGTTTGGACCTGCATTTCATTACCCGCAAGGTCGTGATAAGAATGCGTAAATAAGGATCTTCGAATGCTTGCTATGTCCATCTCTAGGTTTTAGCAAGTTAATCCTTAATACATAAATGAGATTTTGTGAATGCTTGTTATGTCAATCTCTAGGTTTTAGCAAGTCAATTCCCTATACTCTTCTAAAACTTTACTGGATGAATCCCAAACAGAGTTCGGACCTATATTCCTTACCCTCTAGATCATGTGAGAATGCATAAATCAGGATCTACAAACGCTTGCTATGTCAATCTCTAGGTTTTAGTAAGTAAATCCTTAAAGCTTAAATGGGAATCTGCGAATGCTTGTTATGTCAATCTCTAGGTTTTAGAAAGTTAATTCTCCATGCTCATTTGTCAGGAAAATTCAGGGGTCTTCCATTATTTAATAACTCTCCGATCCGAAACGCGTGAGACTTGTGTATTCTCACGCTCTTCGATCTAAGAGTAATTAAATAGGGGCAATTGTCATACCCCAAAATTTACCCTATCTTTTTACATCCAATTATTAATTAGAGAATGTTGCAATTCTACATGGGTTTTATCTCTGAAAGGGGTGTCTGTCAAATTAACGGGCTTAACGTTTAATTAGTAAAGCCCATTTCTAAATCTTTCTCTAAAGATTTTCAATTTAAAATGGGGGTGTACTTGTTTCTTCTTCTTTTAAGCCCATTAAGGAATAAGAGCATATTAAGGAAAAAAAGGTTTTATAATTTACTTAATGTTTGAGTTTTTTATTTTTGATATATATATATATTTTCATAAAATAATCATCTTTTAATTTATATTATCAATTTATTACCTTTTTTTACTTACTAATATTCCTTAATGACATTGTTAAATTATACTAATTATTAATGTTATACACTAATGTTAGTTTTTAAAAAAAAAGAAAAAATATAATTGTTAATCCTTTTTCTATGCTTTATATTAGTTATTATTTAAAATATGATTAAGTTTAGTTAAAATTATTATTAATATTATAAAAATATTAATTTGTTAAAATTATTATTTAATTTTATTGGTTTTTATGTTGACCAAGTCAACTAGGGTTTTGAAAACCCTGTTCGTCGTCTTCAAGCAGGGCGCCACCACCACAAACCCTAGCTTCAGCCCAAATCCATAAACCAAATCAAAGGCACGGAAGAAAAAAGAAAATCTGAAACCCTTGCATCCGGTGCCGCGAATCCCTAACCCTCACCAAAGCTCTTTGTTCAAAGAGAGGACTGGGGTTCATCATCAGAGCCCTAATTCCTCTGAGCTAAGCCCTAGTTGACTTATACCTGCAAAATGAAAGAGAGAAGAGTATCAGAAGGAGATCAGAGAGGAAACAAAATACGATAAAGAATTTCTTATTGAGGTAATCCTTCACACTTAGCTTAGGATTTTTTTCACATGCATGCTTGAATGTCTTGATTGTGTTATTTGGAAAAATTGTGGGGTTAGGGTTCTATATTCAAAGGGTTAGGGTTAGGGTTCTTCGTGATTAGGGTTGGGGTTCATAGGCTGGGATGAAGATTCATACGAATTTGGGTTTGGGTGATGAAGATCTTAAAGATCTTCATCTTCTGGGCTCGTCAGGTTTGAATTTGTTAAAGATATGGGTGAAAGGGGATGAAGGTTTGAAGGTTCCGGTTGAAGTTCAATCGGAAACCTGGGGTTTGAAGGCGGTCTACGGTAGGCTCATGAGTCGTTCGCGGTGGAGTCCGAAAAAAAAAGGGAAAGAATTGAGAGAATGGACCGAAGAGAGAGAAAGGAAGTAGAGAAATGAAATGAAGATTGAGAATTAGGGGAGATAAAATTTCTCCACAGCCTTCGGAATTGCGACATGTGGCCTTTTGATGGCCGCATGGTGTGCACGTGAACTTCGATCTAGTACATGTACCTTACCGTACTACCCAGTCAACTCTAGATCATGGCCCTTCGTTCATCCTTCTTTAGATCCATGTTCCAGATCACTAATCTGAGAACCATTGGATCTGAAGAGAACGCATCAGATCTATCTCCCCACCATAGCACCCTACACGCCTCCACACAATGTTCAATGAATCCAGAATCTATTGGACCTGGCCCTTAACTATTTACACCTCCTTGAGATTACTACTAAACATAAAAATACACTCCCTGTTTTTAATTAATAATTTTCCATTTCTTACTTAGTAGATAATTTAACTATTAATATAATAATTAATAGTTATTAAAGCATTTAGTTCAAATAATAAATTTAACTAAATAAATTTATATAAATAGAACATCTAAAAATCTAGATAAAGTTTTATTAAATTAATAACTTGTAAAAATATTTTTATTCATAGCATAACTAAGCAAGTGTTATAAAACACAATAGAGATCAAAGATAGGTAAAGAAGAGAAAAGTAATATTATATTATCTTCTTTTAAGTGTCATTTATATTGCAATTTATGTCTCTATTTATAGGACCCAAGGAAGATGGAAAATCACACATATTAAGTATGGAATAGGAAGATGAAAAATTAGGAGAAGTGTGGACATCCACTAATATAAATATTCATAACACTCCCCCTTGGACCATTGAGGATATGCCTCGTTAAAACCTTACTAGAGAAAACGCAGTGGGAAAAATTCTAGTGAAGGAAAAAGAGTACAATATCCTTTGAATGTGAATTGTCTCGTTAAAAACCTTACCAGGAAAATCCAGTGGGACAAAACCATGGTGAAGGGAAACAGAGTGCAAAACATATGTATTTCTCTCCCTCATGTATACATTTATATGTGAGACGATATTCTTTGTAGTCGTTACTTAAAATGTCTTCTTCGAAGTGACTTCATGTTGTGGTAATAGTAATGCAGGATTTTATGAAGTTGTTGAAATGATTTATTTTACAGATATCCATGAAATGGTTGTACCATCACATGCAAACAAATAACCTCTCTCTGATCTACCATTGTGAGAATCTGACAAGTAACCTGCATCTCTAAGATAACAAAGTATATGTTTGACTTGTTAGACGCTGGCCTTAGGATCTAGAGGGGGGGTGAATAGATCGTTCACAGTTTTACGGATTTAAACGACTTTTCAGCGGAAGTGATTCTGAATCGACTCGCGTCTATTCCGAACCACTATCGAAACGATTATATATGTGTTTAAAAACCAGTCAAAGACTTGAGGTAAATGATAAGAGTATATGTTGCAGAATCAAAGCGTTTCTCTTATTGAAAATCAGATTAACTTTTTGTATGATGGACAATGTTTGCAATGCAGTAAGAGTGATAGAAACAAATATACAAACACTTGGTGATAATGATCAAATTGAAAGTAATTCAATGTGTGGTGGATTGTGATGTTTATGTAAGTTCTTAATTCACAATCTTAACACTCGAATCGTTGATCAATTTGCTATTATAACCAAATATGAACAGAATGTAAATGAAAAAGTAAAAGCGACAAGAACACGATATTTGTTTAGGCAGTTCGTCGATCGTCCTCGCTACGACTACGTCTGCCCCCAATTCCAAATTGAAATTGGGTAATCTTTCATTAATGTTGAAAGTAGTATATACAAAGAAGATAACAAAGCGATAAACGATAAACCAATTATGTCGATCCTTTGAATCTTCTTCCCCCTTAATCTTGAGCAAGATCAAGGTTATCCAAGAGCTTCACTTTGATTCCCTTCTGCAGTGTCTTGATTCCTTGAACTCCCCGTTCCTCAATCGTTACACTCAGCCGAATCCTCAATGAACGCCTCTTGATAAAAACCCCCAAGAACCACCCGTCGTGGAGGACAAAACCCGCAGATTTTATTCACCAACAAACCCCACAAACCTTCACCCACTAGGAATCTTCAATTCCGTTCCATGGACGTTATCGAACTCATCACTAACCCGCAACGCAAGAATGATTATGTGTAATTGTGTTGGAGATGATGAAGAACGAAGATGAGAAGCGTTTGTGTATCTTTCAGTCGTTGGTGTTTTCTTTGAATAATGAATCTTTGATAATATATAAGATAACTTAGCAGTTGGAGATGAGAGAAACAGAATTTTTGGCATTCTTGATCAGTTAGGTCGACCTCTTGTAGAGCTTAGGTCGACCTAGCAGTGCTTGCAGAATTTTGCTCCCAGTTAGGTCGACCTGTTTAAGGAGTAGGTCGACCAGAATCCTCTCAAAATGCATTCTGGGGACATTTTCTCAGATTAGGTCGACCTAGTCGTTGTGTAGGTCGACCTAGCAGACTGGTATGTAAATTTCATCAATTTAGGTCGACCTGGATGATGTGTGAGTCGACCTAGCAGAAGTATGTGGATTTTTCTCCATTTTAGGTCGACCTGGGTTGACAGTAGGTCGACCTAACTGCTGGTTTTCTGCATTCTTCTTGATCTGCTTGTGTTGAGTCGACCTAAAGTATAATAGATCAACCTGTACTTGTCATGAGTGATCAATGCTTGCTTTTCTTTGAGTTTTCTGCTTCCGCCTTGTTGTTTGAATGCTCATTTGAGTTTGCCATAAATCAAAAACATCTTTGAGTGTAATCTTGTATTCACATGCTCTCCCTTTTTGATGATGGCAAACCAATAGTCGAAGCTTTGGTGGTAAGTGATAAAGACTCAACAAAGCTCCCCCGTACATCCAGCATCTATCTCTCAACCAAGCAATCTCTCAACCAAGCAATCTCTTCACAAAGCTCCCCCGTACACTCAGCATCTATTGCATCTATCTCCCCCTTTGACAACATCAAAAAGAGAAACAAGGAAACAAAGTAGGAGAGTAACAAGAGAAATAAAGAATACCGGTAGTCATAGAGATATATAACATGTAAATGGTGAAATCATAAGAACTAAACATGTTTTAAAGAAAACCAACAACATACATAGTATTCCAAGAGATTAATAAGAGAAAACAAAGAGTACTACATCATATAACGTTTTTAACAAAAGGCTTAATGATATGAAATGCAATGACATGATGATATGATAAACAATGCGTCCTAACGCCTGCCCCTTCTTCCTCTTCCTCTTTGAAATGTATGAGGTCGATCTTCTTCAACCTGTTCCAACAGATCCAGCACAGACATGTTGAGAGTGTTGAAGCTTTGGCTTATATTAGCATGGCGATGCGATGCCGTTTCCTCAAACTGATTTTGTCTTAGAGTGGAGTTGGAGGCAAACGTCTCAAAATCGCTTTTGTGATCTTGAACTAAGTTGTACAACGATTGATATTGTTGTTGTTGTTCGTCATAGCGATCTTGTTGGAGCTGTTGCATTGTTTGAAATTGAAGCTGTTGAGTTTCAAAGTTCTGTTGTTGTTGAAGTTGCATAGCCTCAAGCATAGATATTATGTTGGATTGATCAGGAGGAGGTGGAGCTGTGTATCCCCAAGGGATATCCTCTTGTTGTGGCGGAACATATCTCCAATTTGCATCCGTGTCATGAGCTGCATCTTCCATGGTATGATCCTCATCATTTGCTATTTCTTGATCATTTATTTCTTCTTCATTTTCTGCAGTGTGACCAAATTCTGTAGGATCATCATAGTTGTAGATGATTTTTCCGGTCCCCTTTTGAATGAGATAATAGGTTCTCCTATTTGGATCCCAATGATATCCCATGAGGGTTAAGGTTGTTTGGGAAAAGTCCTGGTTCTGTTTCATTGTGATGTATGATAATCCATCGAGCTTCATGCCAAAATGGTTCACAATAGTTTGTATGATCGAGCCATAGCAAAGAGCAGTAGTCTTCTGCTTTACTTCCTCAAACTTGGCAGTTAGAAAGTGTGGCCAGTGCACACGTGTTCTGTTTTGGATCAAGTACATCAACACAATCTCATTCCTTTCAATTCTGGAAAATCCGCCTGCTCGTGGTCGAATGACTCTTGAGATGACCCAATTTAGAAGCCTAGGATCTCTCTTCAGGTGACCGGCTGTTATTGTTTCATTTGGTTTGTCAAAGACGGAAGGATCTTTGAGGATAGACTTCATGTAGGCCACATGATCATAGATTCCCGGTACGTCCCCATCTTCTATACGTAATTCATCGCCTACAATGTTGAGACCAAAGATACTAATCCAAGCACGTTTGTCAACGATATGAGATCTTGACCCCATCTTAAACCTAAAATTACAGCCTGCCTCTCTTGTGAACCCTGCATAGAATGCTCTAACAGTGTTTTCACAGTATGGTGTGGCACATTCCAAAAGGGGGTGAACATTTTGATGCTCAATAAGACTCACAACTTCAGGAATATGCATATTTTTAGCAACATGTTGATTGAAAATATACTGCTTCACTACCTTCCTTTTCATTTGCCATTTTTCAAAATTATCTCTGCAATCAGGGTGAACAAGGGCTACAGCACTTACCGGTTGTGAGGATGATCCAGATGCAACTTCCTTTCCCTTTCTTGATTTTGGAGGCATAGTTGTTGATGATTTTGTGTGAGAAGGATGATTTTGAACAGTTTTGAGTATGAGGAGTTAGGGTTAGCCGTACCAAATGTGATGAGAATGAGAGGGGATGAAAAGATGAAATGTTTTGAATGAATGGGAGAGGGTCGGGTCGACCTAACAGACCCAAATTTGGAAAACTTAACGCAGTAGGTCGACCTAAAGTGTGGCTGGGTCGACCTAACAGAAGTAACATGAAAACCGACCAATTTAGGTCGACCTAAATTATGAGTAGGTCGACGCAACTGGGCCTTTTCAGTTTCTGAAAAGAAGATTCTTCTGTAGGTCGACTCAAGAACAGAGTAGGTCGACCTAAGTTCCCTTAGATGATGAAAAATGCCTTAAAAATGTTTCTATATGATGTATTTTTGCTTTGTTCTTTGCTTGTATGCCCAAATTTTGATATGTTATGAATGAGAATGATGAATACATGTATTAAATCGAGATATATGAATAAACATACATGAAGTCACTATAAGCATGTTAATTGATAGCATATTATAGAATCAATAAAATTTCTGGAAGTGAACAATGTGCATGTTATCGCTTTCTCAATATGTAGGTGTTTTGTCATCATTGTGTGGAGTCTTCTTGTTAGTGTGCCATGTAACACCCTTCTAAACCCCACGGAAATTTATAATTATAATTTTCAGAGTAAAACATGAAAACAAGGGTGCCACAATTCAATTTAAAACAAATTATCATAAATTCATTGTCATGCTTTCACTAAGGAACAATATGTCATAATACATACACATCTCATGTTTACACAGCGGAAAATTCATCATACGGATAAGCATAACATCATCTATGCAATATCCCACATAATCTAATACAATAACAACACGATAGAGTATCATCATAAAACTCTAATCTAACGTTCCCCCAGTGTTACAATATCAGAGCATGACACCTGACACTACACTAATACACCGACTTACGAGCTAATCCTCACCAAGTCGAAAGCAGCTATCCTCAATCTGAAAATGTCAACAGTAAGGGTGAGTCTCATCACAGTTAACAAATATTATTGCATCTTAAATAACAACACATCATAGTTATATTATTCACCCAATTCATCATATTCAGATTATCAGGAACATCCATCATTTACACAAACGTTAACAAAACACATCTTTCAAACAGATAAGCATACTCAACATTATTTCAACAAAAACACACAACCAACACGTCATCAATATTTATAACACTGGAATACTTCCAATCATGTTATAAACGTATGCATATGTATGAACTGACACTATGCATGTGGTACCAAAATTCGTGAATCATATTCACAGGACTTCTCTCTGCGATACTGCCCTTCAAGTCGCTCCCACCCCACATGGGCACACGACTAACCTCATCGCTCACACCCCCATGGGCACACGATGACTGCTTACTAATCTCCGCACAATGGGAATTAGTCACCAACGATCCACTCATCAACGGGATCCAATGTAAATGATTTATGAATGAATGCACACATATCACATACTGATATCATCACCGATCCGATGCTTAACATCGTCTCATTTCATCCCACCAATATCATCACAACAAGTATGTACATGTCCAAGCATCATTCAATCATTCACATGCATTCACCACAATCAACATATTAATATTAACAGCATATTAATATCCACAATTCATCAATCATCATCATATAGTTCTCAACAATCATCACATCGTGATGTTTTCAAAACAACATCATATATTGTCACATTTCATCATATATGTCAACAATACATCATCCAATTAAACAGATCGTCACATGATTAATATTTCAACATAGCATGTATTTAACATACCTCATCACATATATGTACAATACATCAATCACCAAGAAATAAAATCATATATAAAAATAATTGGATTCACGCCTCATTCCATCATTTAAAACATAGGCTATCTCATAAGATTCATCGTGCTCGAAACGGCACTAAAAACAGACCTACGGTTCGAAAGTTACACATCATTTAGCTTTTCAAGAAAACAACTAACGTTACAGCACGCGGCGCAACCAAGACTTCGCGGCGCGACCTGAAGCACACAAACACGTTCGCGGCGCCAACCTATGCACGCGGCGCGATACGAGCAAACATGTACGCCTTCGCGGCGCCAACACAGGTACGCGGCGCGACCTGTGCGTATCACAATTTCCTGTCATTCTGCCCACCTGTTCGCGGCGCCAACCCTGTGCACGCGGCGCCAACCGGCGATTTCAGAAACCCCAACCTGCAGAAAACAGCATTCTACACATTCCAAACTCACCCAATTCATACCAGTACGAACCTAGGGAAATCGAATGCACAAACAACACGAAAAACACCTCATAATACATCAATCACGCATCAATTGGGACCAAAACAACATAGGTATCATGGATTCAAACATAGGGATCAAACATCATACAATTCGACTAAATCCCTAAATCTATCATATAATCCAATTGACTCAACAACATCCCTAATCAATATTATTATCTAAGAACACGATAATAGATGATAACCGGAGAGTCCCCCCTTACCTTAGCCAAAGATTCTTGATTGGTCTCTCCCTCCATTGCTCCTCTTCACGTACCAGCTTCCCAATCCCTCATCTCCTCTGCTCTGCTTTTCACGTTCCTTTTCTTATTCTCAATTCCTTATTATTTTATAAAATAACCTTTAATTGGAATAAGACCTTTACTAACATAACACCCCCTCATTCCTTAACGTCACACATGGCCCAACACCATAAACCATCATTTTCCAATTAAATTCTACAAATCACCAATAATTCTAATTATTAAATTAAATTTCCATTTAAATTAAAAATTAAAATATACGGGTGTTACAACTCTCCCCCACTAAAAGAGTTTTCGTCCTCGAAAACATACCTCAAGTAACCAGCTCGTATAAGAGTCCTCCACCTGACTCTTCAGCTCCCAATTAACATTACCATCGGTCAACCTCAAAAATCCATCTGACATAACCAACAGGAAACATGTTTCATACATTCAAATCCCAGTTCTTACGTCGCTTTTGGCTATCCAAAAGTATACCACTCGCTATAGCTCCAAAAGGTTAACAACAACAGAACATTGAGATACAACCTATACAATACGCCCAACAGCCGAGTAATACAATTACACAATCTATAGTATGATCACACTGATCAACACTGCAGTAATGCATACCATCTACCAACACACCAACCTTAGGCATATTCTTCCATCTGAGCGATAAAATAATACTTACACTTTTCACTAACCGCTTCCATCAAGAAACTCAATACTCATATTCCTATACCATTGAATTCCAATTATCTGTCTCCTCTTAAGTCACACCAGCAATTATCCAACTCGTTGCATTCCGTTTTTTCCGCACTACTCTGATTACGCATCACAATCATCTATACCAAATAGATTTCTGAGTTTCACCCGATTCCGATTCTCTTTACTCATTCGTCCAAGAATCATTCTTCATCATTCATGGTACCAATTTACCACTCAATAATACTTACTCGCACTCAAAAACAAATTCCTGAGTTACTACATCTATTAAACATTCCGGCCATCGGAACGAGTGCACACAAGTAATTAAAATCACGCTCATCAGCCTCAATACGCCATTCCTTACAAACAACTCAAATTGAGTTTCACTCTTTTCTAAGAACTAAATCAATTCCTCCCTTCATAGAGTATAATTCCGCATTATATCTAGAATCTACAATAACCCCTTAACAACCACACAAAATTATTACAACGTCATATAGCACCAACTCTTCGTTTTAATTTCGCCGAATACATACTCGTTAACTACGTACAACCATAATAACATATTCATCATCTCGGCAATTATTCGAAAGAGTTATAATTTTTCGACACGACATCCTTACATCCACTGGATTCTAAATCCAACATATAGATCAACACATATGTTCTATGTAGGCTTCCGACATATTAATTCCTTTACTGCCCGCGAGTAGTACTCATAACACTACTCCACATCACACTTTCGCTGCGCGACTCTGATTACCCGTCTTAAGTCATCATCCACCATGTCGCACTCTTTCATATTCACTTCTTCATAAGTTCACACAACATAGTGAGTGATTATTCTCACGGCTTAGTATTCATCACATCTTAAACCATTAAGGTAACAAAACAAGCTTATCTCTTCTATATGATTCCATCTACTACCAACAAGAGATTTAGGGTGATCAAGTCCTAAATTTGTCAATATTAGTTGAAAATCATATTTAAGCATAAACCGTCGTTACTACATAATAGTGTCCCTTTCCGAGTTTGCACCCAAACTCATTAACATCGTCATAGTCCAATAATTCACTACGGTGTCCTGCTAGAATATCCTTCTGAAGCTCAAAACATCAGTTACACAAATCCAATCACTCAACCTCATTACATCGTTTTCGTCGATTCTGAATTCACCGCCTTTACTTTGGTAATTCAAAGTCAACCTATCGATCAACTCAACATCAGCTTTCTGACCTTTTCTAATCTCATCAAGAATACCACTAGTCATCTTTAGCATACCCAAGCTAACACTATTAGAAGTGCCTTCACATACCAACTCAAGTCTCAAAATTGTCCAATTAAATCCAACTCATTCATCATTAGCACCGACATATTTAAAGACTTCCTACGCAACACAGTAGCACAACATTTTCCTTACCAAGATGGTAATTCAAACCAAAATCATAATCCTAGAAAAATACTCTAGTCATCTCTGCCGCCTCATATTAAGCCCTTTCTGATCAAAGAGGTACTTCAACTCTTATGATCACTAAACACTTCGAATTTTGAACCATACAATTAGCCTGCAAGACCAAGACAACATTCATAACTCGTGGTTTTGATCCAAATTCTATTACATCCTTCACGTCCAAATATCATCCCACTCGGAATCTCAACAAAGTCTTCCTCACGTCAACAAATGTTAGAAATTCCCTACAATTCTTCTTTTATACTTATTGTTATTTTGCCATCACAAATACGATCCCAAGAGTTCTAAAGTTTATTCCATCTTTGCTACTAATTCAATCTTTACTAAAATCCATCGGCACTCAAATCATCTTTATTATCGAGCATCTCACCCACTTATTCATCAACATCACGTTCTGCTCAACTTCGTTTCGAATAATCACGGTAGTAGGCATTCTAATTCAACAAGTTTCACGCTTCCATAACCGACTTCAGAACCTCTCCTCATAGGGTCACTCTACTGTTATTATAACTCTTCCATAAATTAGAACACAATCCCTCCTCTTCGTAGGTTCAAACGGCACATCAATCCGACACTCGGAACTCAAGATATGAATTTTCCAATCATTGCCCGAAAAATGCAACACTGACATCATGCAGTGACACTCTATACGATATATCCAAAACTTCTCAATTGGTAAATTCAATTCTTAAAATTACTCCTCAACAAACCCGTTAATTGTTCCTTCGATCCCTTCAACACTGACACTGACATCCCGTGCAGTACCCATAAACAAGTCTAGTTATAAGAACAAGAGTAACCGTAACTTCGCCTCTTACCAACGTCATCCTGTCACAATTAATTATCTTACAGCTGTTGCAACCATTTTTATAACAAAGTTCATCTCATTAGCTTTCCGAAGCTTCAAACGGAACTCAATTCGGGTGTCCAGAACTCCAGTTATGAATTTTCGAAGTTCTGCGGCTATTCAGCAATTTTCCTGCGTTTCGCTTACGAAATTCTCACTCCAAAACTCATTCTCTTCAACTCGATCACATTCCAAACAGCCCCTTATCGTATCTCTTCACTTCCAAACATCCTTATAACTTAAGCGACACATTCCCCCCGCCGAAGTCCGCTTTCTGCAACATCACGACAACAATCCTCATTGCAAACTCGTAACTGAACCTCTTCCGAGACGCAAGGCTACTCAACTGACAACTTCGCAGCACACCAGCAGAGCTGACACATCGCAACTCTCCAATCTCCTTCTCTTACAATAACTGTAAATTACCTCTAATCACCTTCCTTCAAGATGTTCCAACTCAATTCCCAGTGAAGTCTTAATTCCAAGTCACCTTCAACTCGGGAAACAACAAGCTCCGACAACGCTCACACTGTTGCCAACAACAGCCTACTGAATCAATCTTGTTACAACTGAAACATAACCGAGAAGCGAATCTTCTCCCCCACTTGTTTCAATCCAACACCTGCAACAAACAACCAAGTACCGACAGTGATTCACTCACATGTCGCGTACCAAGGAATAAAATGCCAACAATATACAACTGTCGCACAACTCAACTGACTCAACAATTGGCCGGACGGACCGACCTGCTCTGATACCACTATTGTAACACCCTTCTAAACCCCACGGAAATTTATAATTATAATTTTCAGAGTAAAACATGAAAACAAGGGTGCCACAATTCAATTTAAAACAAATTATCATAAATTCATTGTCATGCTTTCACTAAGGAACAATATGTCATAATACATACACATCTCATGTTTACACAGCGGAAAATTCATCATACGGATAAGCATAACATCATCTATGCAATATCCCACATAATCTAATACAATAACAACACGATAGAGTATCATCATAAAACTCTAATCTAACGTTCCCCCAGTGTTACAATATCAGAGCATGACACCTGACACTACACTAATACACCGACTTACGAGCTAATCCTCACCAAGTCGAAAACAGCTATCCTCAATCTGAAAATGTCAACAGTAAGGGTGAGTCTCATCACAGTTAACAAATATTATTGCATCTTAAATAACAACACATCATAGTTATATTATTCACCCAATTCATCATATTCAGATTATCAGGAACATCCATCATTTACACAAACGTTAACAAAACACATCTTTCAAACAGATAAGCATACTCAACATTATTTCAACAAAAACACACAACCAACACGTCATCAATATTTATAACACTGGAATACTTCCAATCATGTTATAAACGTATGCATATGTATGAACTGACACTATGCATGTGGTACCAAAATTCGTGAATCATATTCACAGGACTTCTCTCTGCGATACTGCCCTTCAAGTCGCTCCCACCCACATGGGCACACGACTAACCTCATCGCTCACACCCCCATGGGCACACGATGACTGCTTACTAATCTCCGCACAATGGGAATTAGTCACCAACGATCCACTCATCAACGGGATCCAATGTAAATGATTTATGAATGAATGCACACATATCACATACTGATATCATCACCGATCCGATGCTTAACATCGTCTCATTTCATCCCACCAATATCATCACAACAAGTATGTACATGTCCAAGCATCATTCAATCATTCACATGCATTCACCACAATCAACATATTAATATTAACAGCATATTAATATCCACAATTCATCAATCATCATCATATAGTTCTCAACAATCATCACATCGTGATGTTTTCAAAACAACATCATATATTGTCACATTTCATCATATATGTCAACAATACATCATCCAATTAAACAGATCGTCACATGATTAATATTTCAACATAGCATGTATTTAACATACCTCATCACATATATGTACAATACATCAATCACCAAGAAATAAAATCATATATAAAAATAATTGGATTCACGCCTCATTCCATCATTTAAAACATAGGCTATCTCATAAGATTCATCGTGCTCGAAACGGCACTAAAAACAGACCTACGGTTCGAAAGTTACACATCATTTAGCTTTTCAAGAAAACAACTAACGTTACAGCACGCGGCGCAACCAAGACTTCGCGGCGCGACCTGAAGCACACAAACACGTTCGCGGCGCCAACCTATGCACGCGGCGCGATACGAGCAAACATGTACGCCTTCGCGGCGCCAACACAGGTACGCGGCGCGACCTGTGCGTATCACAATTTCCTGTCATTCTGCCCACCTGTTCGCGGCGCCAACCCTGTGCACGCGGCGCCAACCGGCGATTTCAGAAACCCCAACCTGCAGAAAACAGCATTCTACACATTCCAAACTCACCCAATTCATACCAGTACGAACCTAGGGAAATCGAATGCACAAACAACACGAAAAACACCTCATAATACATCAATCACGCATCAATTGGGACCAAAACAACATAGGTATCATGGATTCAAACATAGGGATCAAACATCATACAATTCGACTAAATCCCTAAATCTATCATATAATCCAATTGACTCAACAACATCCCTAATCAATATTATTATCTAAGAACACGATAATAGATGATAACCGGAGAGTCCCCCCTTACCTTAGCCAAAGATTCTTGATTGGTCTCTCCCTCCATTGCTCCTCTTCACGTACCAGCTTCCCAATCCCTCATCTCCTCTGCTCTGCTTTTCACGTTCCTTTTCTTATTCTCAATTCCTTATTATTTTATAAAATAACCTTTAATTGGAATAAGACCTTTACTAACATAACACCCCCTCATTCCTTAACGTCACACATGGCCCAACACCATAAACCATCATTTTCCAATTAAATTCTACAAATCACCAATAATTCTAATTATTAAATTAAATTTCCATTTAAATTAAAAATTAAAATATACGGGTGTTACATGCCATACCCCTAGATTTGATGATGAATTGTTTTGATGGAATGTTTCACAGCTTGATTTGCTTGATTTTTGCGAAAAACTCATCTAGTATCGATTACTTGATGTTCTCCCGGATGCGGGACATAGTCCCAAACAATATTCTGCTAAGAATAGGTTTAAATTCTCTATTTGTGATGGCCAGGTCACCTACATTCCTCTGCCAAGTATGGTTCTTCAATCTGTCTTTATAGATGACATACCAAGAGAGGTATGTCTTTCTTTATGTGTCTTGAGCACCAGCTGTCAAGGAACCACCACCTTTCGGCGATGTCAAGACACTTTTCCTGCAAAATTAAATTAGAGTGGAAGGTCCCCAATCTTCATTGGGTCCTGGACAGTGAGTACACAAATTGTTGCACTTAGGCAACCATTGAAATACTTCTTTAGGAACTAAAATTCTCCTAAATTTGCATTTTTCAATGGTATGTCCCTTTTTGCAACAATAATGACAGGTAATATGATGAGAATATGGAGTTTTGCTAGTTGATACTTTTGGTACAAAAGTGTATTTGCTATATAAAGGAGTATACGATCTTTTGAACTTGTTTGGATCAACCGCAAAAGTCACTTTTGGTTGTAGAGCCTTGTCTAACTTGGCTTTTAGATCTCTTACTTCTTTTTGCCAAATGTGACATGTCTCACAACCAAACCATGATGTAGGATCTATTTCAACTTTGTCCTTTTGAATGTCTAGCATAGATTGTTTTAAAGCTTCCATATCCTTTTCGGTTTTCTCAACTTTTGATTCAAGATATGAAAATATTTTCTTATTTGAGGCCAAAAGTTTGAAAGCTTTAATTGCATCTCTATGTAATTCTTCAAAAGCGAGTTTTAGTTGAGAATGAGATACCTTATCTACGAGTTCAGGTTTAAGATGACTTACAGCTTTCTTTTTCTTGTTTTGATGAGCCATGAAACATAGGTTTGCTGATTCTTCTTCATTGCTTGATGAGCTTTCACTAGATGAATCACTTTCCCATGCTATGTAAGCTCTTTTAGATTTGTTATGA
Source organism: Vicia villosa (assembly GCF_029867415.1). Lineage (NCBI taxonomy): Eukaryota > Viridiplantae > Streptophyta > Magnoliopsida > Fabales > Fabaceae > Vicia > Vicia villosa. Next base: position 148,274 of record NW_026705588.1, read on the forward strand.
CCTTTGCTTTGGTTCTTCTCCTTTTCTTTCTTAAGGTATGGACAATCCGGTTTGTAGTGACCGGCTTTCCCACAATTGAAGCAAAGACCTTTGATCTTTCCTTTGTTGTCGTCATCTTGTTTGAACATGTTTGATTGCTTTCTATAGTTGATCAAGCCTTTGTCGGAATGTTTTGCTCCATTTTGCTTTAGATATTTGTTGTATCTTCGCACAAACAGTCCCATTTCCTCATCATCGGAGTCTTCGTCATCACTTGTGTCACTATCCTTTGGCTCTCGTTTTGAGGTCTTGGAGCTCGAAGCTTTTAGAGCTATTGACTTCTTCTCTACCTCTTTCTCCATGTTCTTTTCTTTCTTTGTCCTTTTCTCATGCATGTCAAGGCATTTAAGGTGTTGTTCATGTTCCTCTAGTTTACCAAATAGAGTTGTGATGTCTAAAGTGTTTAGATCATTTGCTTCCTTTATTGCTGTAACTTTGGGTTGCCATTCCCTGTTCAAACATCTTAAGATTTTGTTAGTAGCAACTGCATTGGAAACAGGTCTATCAAGAGAATTTAACCGATTTTTCAGATGAACGAATCTCTTCTGCATGTTTTCGATGGATTCACCATCTTCCATGTGGAAGAGTTCGAACTCTTGAGTTAACGTATTGATCCTAGCTAGTTTGACATCATCCGTTCCCTCGTGGGCAACTTGCAATGTGTCCCACATAGCTTTAGCTGATCTACAATGGGAAACGCGATAGTATTCATCAACTCCTAGAGCTGAGATTAGACTGTTTCTCGCTTTCCAATCGTATGCATATCTCTTTTCATCTTCAGCATTCCAAGTATCTTCTGGTTTTGGAACAACCGCACCAGCTGCATTTGTCATGGTGATCTGAAATGGACCATTGACAATAGCTGTCCAGATGTTCCTATCAATTGCATTGATATGGACACACATACAATCCTTCCAATAGCCGTAGTTTTCACCGTTGAAAACTGGAGCTCTATTATGAGCCCCTTTAGGTCCGGAAGCCATCTTTCCAATAAGTGTTTCACGTAGCACGGAATAAACCAGGCTCTGGTACCACTTGTTAGACGCTGGCCTTAGGATCTAGAGGGGGGGGTGAATAGATCGTTCACAGTTTTACGGATTTAAACGACTTTTCAGCGGAAGTGATTCTGAATCGACTCGCGTCTATTCCGAACCACTATCGAAACGATTATATATGTGTTTAAAAACCAGTCAAAGACTTGAGGTAAATGATAAGAGTATATGTTGCAGAATCAAAGCGTTTCTCTTATTGAAAATCAGATTAACTTTTTGTATGATGGACAATGTTTGCAATGCAGTAAGAGTGATAGAAACAAATATACAAACACTTGGTGATAATGATCAAATTGAAAGTAATTCAATGTGTGGTGGATTGTGATGTTTATGTAAGTTCTTAATTCACAATCTTAACACTCGAATCGTTGATCAATTTGCTATTATAACCAAATATGAACAGAATGTAAATGAAAAAGTAAAAGCGACAAGAACACGATATTTGTTTAGGCAGTTCGTCGATCGTCCTCGCTACGACTACGTCTGCCCCCAATTCCAAATTGAAATTGGGTAATCTTTCATTAATGTTGAAAGTAGTATATACAAAGAAGATAACAAAGCGATAAACGATAAACCAATTATGTCGATCCTTTGAATCTTCTTCCCCCTTAATCTTGAGCAAGATCAAGGTTATCCAAGAGCTTCCCTTTGATTCCCTTCTGCAGTGTCTTGATTCCTTGAACTCCCCGTTCCTCAATCGTTACACTCAGCCGAATCCTCAATGAACGCCTCTTGATAAAAACCCCCAAGAACCACCCGTCGTGGAGGACAAAACCCGCAGATTTTATTCACCAACAAACCCCACAAACCTTCACCCACTAGGAATCTTCAATTCCGTTCCATGGACGTTATCGAACTCATCACTAACCCGCAACGCAAGAATGATTATGTGTAATTGTGTTGGAGATGATGAAGAACGAAGATGAGAAGCGTTTGTGTATCTTTCAGTCGTTGGTGTTTTCTTTGAATAATGAATCTTTGATAATATATAAGATAACTTAGCAGTTGGAGATGAGAGAAACAGAATATTTGGCATTCTTGATCAGTTAGGTCGACCTCTTGTAGAGCTTAGGTCGACCTAGCAGTGCTTGCAGAATTTTGCTCCCAGTTAGGTCGACCTGTTTAAGGAGTAGGTCGACCAGAATCCTCTCAAAATGCATTCTGGGGACATTTTCTCAGATTAGGTCGACCTAGTCGTTGTGTAGGTCGACCTAGCAGACTGGTATGTAAATTTCATCAATTTAGGTCGACCTGGATGATGTGTGAGTCGACCTAGCAGAAGTATGTGGATTTTTCTCCATTTTAGGTCGACCTGGGTTGACAGTAGGTCGACCTAACTGCTGGTTTTCTGCATTCTTCTTGATCTGCTTGTGTTGAGTCGACCTAAAGTATAATAGATCAACCTGTACTTGTCATGAGTGATCAATGCTTGCTTTTCTTTGAGTTTTCTGCTTCCGCCTTGTTGTTTGAATGCTCATTTGAGTTTGCCATAAATCAAAAACATCTTTGAGTGTAATCTTGTATTCACATGACTTCTTTCCAATGTCTTCGTGTAGGTGAATAATTCTATCTTACTTATATATTGACCGCAAATGATATATCAAGATGTGTATATTTAGCAAGGTACATTAGTGTTCCATTTGCACTGAGATATGGTACTTTGGCACCAACCAATTTTTCATCCCTTTCTCGAGGCCTAAAAGGATCTTTCTATATATCTAATGATCTAACAACCATTAGAGTAGGCAATGGATGATATTTGTCCATATAGAAGTATTTCAACACTTTTCTATATAACCTTCATGATGTACAAATATTCCATTGTCCAAATTCTCAATTTTGTAAGCCTAGACATAATTTTGTTTTTCCTAGGTCCTTCATCTCACACTTTTTCTTTAAGGAATTTATAGCTTTTGAAAGCTCTTCAGGAGTTCCAATAATATGTATGTCATTCACATAGATAATTATTATTGAAAATTCTTTTCCACACCATTTTATGAAAATACAAGTACAAATTGAGTTATTTGTATATTCATCATTTAGTAAATATTCACTGAGGCGATTATACCGCATGCATCCAAATTCTTTCAGCCCATAGAGAGATTTGTTTAATTTAATGTAGTAGTTTTTTCGAGATCCATAATTACGTGCTTCTGGTATACTGAACCCTTCAGGGAGTTTCATGTAAATGTCACTATTAAGTGAACCATATAAATAAGATGTCATTACATCCATCATGTTCAAATTAAGCCCTTAATGTATACACAACACATCTAAATGTTCACTTAGATGAGAAGTATTAGAATAAATTAGGGAGGACTAAGATATAGTAACTTGTTGGCTTAATGCGAATAAATATCTTAATATCATATTTTAGGTGTTTCAAATATATAATTTAGAATTGATGATCTCATAAATATCAACCATATAATTAACTTTATACGTCTAGAGAATGGATCTTCGGGTCCATTTTCTCTTTATGAACAAATATTACATGATATTCAATATCAATTTTAATAATATATGTGATACTTATACAGGAATTTCTAAAAAATCCAGAAAACAAGATCTTAGTCTAATTAGTTGAGTAAATAATTTCACAAACTTTTGGTTGTGAGTAGAGACATATGCATGATATTTTAGTCGATGCAACAATTAATATCATAAAATCTCAATTTCTCAAATTTTTATTTTCCTTTAGAAACACACAAAAATTGATTGGATTGAAGAAACTTCTGGTTCTTCAATACAAATTATTCACATCATATTATATCCGAGATGACCCAACTGGTTTTACCAACGACACATTTAAGTGTAATTTGTAAACTACTGGTTTACAATGACATGTGCTTAAATTATACTAATATAAGTGTAGTACAAGCCCGAGGGATAAGACGATAGCTTTTCTATTATACATTTTATGTCCAAATTAATTTGTGTAATACAAAGATATTCAATACCTCCAATGTAATTCATGTGAATTATCTATGACAAAAATATTTTGCAAGACATAAAGAGAACACATAAAAAGAAAGTATAAAGGATTAAAGCTCATTCGAATCTCGACTCTATCAAAATATGAGCTTACTTCTGTGTGCCTTTAAGATGGACTAACAAATGTCATCCATACACTATACTTATAAAAAGAAAAGAATAGTATAATTGAGATTTATATGAGAAATCTAAGCACTATTATAACAACTTTAAAATATGTAGCAACTTTATACTATTGATATATTCTTTAATATATTGCAATGTTTTAATTCTCTTGTTAAAATATTCATATTTAAAAATAATGTGAATAAAGAAATTATATCCGCAAACATTGATCATCCTAATAATATCTCATAATTTAACACTTTAATCATACACATGCATATGAACATATTATCATATAATTGTCAAAATCATACAAAATCATATCACTAAAATTATATCATCATATATATAGATGAAATATATAGATTTATAATTATAATTATGAAATAATTTATACTCTAACAAATTTAATAAGTTTTTTAACATAGCCAAATTCTAGAAAATTACAATAATCCAAAAATATAGTTATCCTTCTAGGATATGTTAGAGTCACTCATGTCATTCTTCTGGAATGACAAACATTTTATGAGTATATTACAAGTTTCTTTTACATTGAAACACACAAATTTCTTTGTGAAATCCTTCTGGAATACTTCACTATTATTGATCCAATCCATCTAGAATTTGATAATATAGGTGATGCAATCATTTTTCAAATTTTTAACATAACAGATGCAATCCTTCTGAGATATGCTATTAGTATAGATGCAATCCTTCTGGGATTCATTAATATCATGATGAAATTCTTCTAATATTATAGATACAACATTTTAGGTGTGAGAAATCCTTATTTTAAAACTTTAAACTCTTCAGGAATAATATATCACAAATGATCTTCGTAGAGATAAAAAGATACAATTATTTGCATAATCCTTTTAGGAAGCTAAAAAAACCCTTCAAAGTCATGTCACAAATATTCACATCGATTATGAAAAATAATTCTTTAAGTAATCCTCCTGAGATATCTTAACATTAGTTTAAGAGAGGTTTTTTTTTTGTGTGTGGTTCTTCAGGAACTCAATTACAATCACAACTTTTTTTATAGTTCTTCAGGAACTCAATCACAAATCTTTTACTAATTAAAATAATAATATTTATAATCCTTCAGGGATGCTTGATAAGTTCTTCATGAATTATAGATCAAACTCAATAATATCCTTCTAGGATATTTGATAAGTTCTTCAAGAACTATATAACAAACTTAATACTATCTTTAATGGGAAAGTAAAATAATAAAATAATTAACTAATATTACCTCTAACAGTTAGGGCTTCAATTTTTTTTTCCAAGTTTGGTAGAGCTTTGTGCTGATAACGTGTTATAAAACACAATAGAGATCAAAGAGAGGTAGAGAAGAGAAAAGCAATATTATATTATCTTCTTTCAAGTGTCATTTATATTGCAATGTGAGTCTCTATTTATAGGACCCAAGAGAGATGGAAAATCACACATATTAAGTATGAAATAGGAAGATGAAAGATTAGGAGAAGAGTGAACCTCCACTAGTATAAATATTCATAACAATAAGATGTTTTTATTTTCTTACGTTATTTTTTTCATACAATTATAGTTGTAAAAAAAACTTAAAATTATCTAATTGCAACTTAATATATATTTAACATCTTTATTCTATTTTAATGCATCTATTAATTTTTTTAACACAAAATATCAAAAAAAAAAAAGGATTATATGCAAATCAATTTAATTTATTAACTACGAACCTACATAAACTACGAATTGCGTACACTTCTAAAACACTTTCAAACATAATCAAATAAATGCATATAATAATCCCATAAAAAACAGCGACAAACTACGAACTAAGTTGACTTTGATCCTCCATTAAGGAGGTACGTAGGCATTTGGGCAACCAAAGCGAGTCCCCTTTCCCTAAAAATTAAGTGGGCTTAAGATTTTATTCTTTACCCTACTGTTCACTTTATTATTATTAACCACAACCTTTTATCATAAACCTTGCCCAAGAGACATTAGAACTTTAAGGAAGGATTAAGGGTGTCTAACACCTTCCCTTAATCCTAATTTCTCGACTTACCTAGATTTTTTTTCCGTTATTTGGTTTTTTTCCCATATTTACCCTTATCCTTAGGATAGAATAAATATAGGTGGCAACTCTGTATTTTAGGTTAATAGAATTAAAATTTAAAGTCGGTCGTAACAGATTGCAAGAAATAATACTTCATAAAAACGCGGTAATTGTAGCGGTGAAACTACGACTTTTATGAAAAGTAGCCATAATTAACGGTAGATTTTGGCGGGTTAGGTAATTAATGTAATGTTAATAATAAATTTTAGGGATGGAAAAAGGTAGGTTCGGGTGTGGGTTTCACATTACCGAAACCTGCACCCGAAATCACCACCCGAACCCGAACCCAAACATTATTCGGGTCGCAAAATAACACTCACACTCATACCCGTTGGATTCGAGTTTTTTCACCCAAACCCGAATCCGCAGCAAAATATATGAAATATATTTTTCTTACAATTTTCGGGCACGGGTTTCACATTATCCAAACTCGCATCCGAAATATTGGGTGACACCCGAATCCGAACCCAGTCAACTCGAATTTTCATCTGTCAACTCGAGTTGGGTGCAAGTGGATCCCGCTGTTTAGATCTGCCTGCCATCTCTAGTGAAATGGGAGTTTAGAGCGCCATTATTTACTTATGACATTTCGCATAGCGCACTCTATTTTTTTGTTTTTTTACACTCCATCTCTTTTGTTGTAATACTCACTTTATTCTACTTCCAGTCCTCATTGAATTTTTTTTATTTAATATGAATTAGAAAAGAAAAGAGAATCTGATAATTTCGCTCTTACCTCCTTCTCCCTAACAACTTATGAAGCTCGGACTCGGACACAAACACGGGAAACGACACAGATACAGATACGAGGACCCCGCTAATTGTGTTATTTTTATAGTGGAGAAGTGAAATATGAAAGGTAAAAAAAACTATTATTTTGGTAAATAAAAATCGGATAATTATTGAGTTGGGCCTTTTTTTTAAAAAAGAATCTAAATTTTTTGAATTGGGTGTGTCCTTTATTTGAAACAAGGTGTCGTATCTGTATTCACTGCAAATAAATTATTTTTTGTTGGACACTACAAAACGTGTCAGATACGCCTTTTGAATGGTGTATCGGCGCTTCATAGCTAACAACAAAGAGAAACACACTACTATCATTTTACAAAAGACGAGTAAACCCTAAAATCACCTCCATTGCATCGTCAAAGATTGCTGCCGTAGAAGACCCAACACAGTCACGCCTAGCTCGATGTCTCTGTTCTTGCCCTTGTTGGGTTGTTCTCTCCACCATCCCTCTTCTCACAATCTTGTATGTTGTAAATGGAACCCTTTAGTCTTTACACTTAATCCCTAATGTTTTTTATTTCAATCTATGAAATTGTTGTATAGTTTAACTACTGGATAATAGTATTAGTGATTTATTATGTAATCAATTTTATGGTTCTACATCAAATTTGAATTCCCTCTTTTGGTATAAATCATGGTTTTAAATTGCGGTTGCGGCTGTGGATGCGGTTGCGGCCACTGCGATTGCGGTTATTGCGGTTGTTGCGATGCGGCGGTATTGAAAAAGTGTAATAGTCAAAAGAAATACCTCGAGAAAAACAAGTCCATCATTTCTCAATGCATATTCGCAACAACCAAAGATTTCTTCCGTGTATTCATGCCCAACAGCTTCTATCATTTCACTCATATAGCCATATATAAGTTATGCATTAAGTTTTTTTTCTTCTGGTGAAGCTTATTAAACCAATAAAATGAGGGAACTCAAAAATTATATTGAAGGAGGATTTTGAAGGGCTTACATAATTTTTTCAAATATCTTTTAGGTTGTTATAGTATTATGAAAATTAAAAATTTAGTAATGATAATGACTCTTTTATCATTCTAAACAAAATTATTTTTTCAAAAAATGTAAAATATTTTTCTATATTTTTCTAAAATTTCGTTCTCGGAAGCCTTTTCTTCCCCTCCCCTTCAAACTCGCAAACAAAGCCTTAGGCAACCACAAGTGAAGAAATAAGTTTGTAGAGAGAAAAGAAGAAAGAGTAGAGAAATAAATTCCTAACAAATATGAAAACATTAGAAAGTGACGTGATTTTAAAGGAGGAAGTCACCCCTTTATATAGTTGTGATCACTCGAAAAGGAAAAGATTCATGGACCTTATTAACTATTTAATTGTTTGGTCTAATCGATTGGATCTTCAAAATATGGCCGTTATGATCCCCAAAGTGAAAGGTTATGATATAAAGCTGTTGCGAATCTTTAACATGCTATCTAAGTGACTTGGAGAGTAATTTTGAATTGTTCTAACCGATTAGACCATAGTTTTAATCCATTAAATAAGACAAAATCTTTAAGGCGCTGTCACAACTTCCAAGACATTTTAAAAATGTTCTCTATTCATAAAAATATTTAGTATGTTTGTGAGTTGTTTTAGTTCTCTTAAATTTCTAAGGATGTTTTTAGTTTTTGACAATTAAGTTTGAAAATCAAAACAATGTTTAAATTTGTGTAAATTCCGTTTGAAATAACGCCTATTCTGTCCATCATTAGTTTGAACAATTTTGGGACGAATGTTCTAATTTGCAACAACGCAACGGTATTGCGGAAAAGCAAAAGTTGTGTGACTATTATTTGAATTTGATCTTAAATCTATCCCAAAGTCTTAACACCTAATTAGCTAAAAAAAAATTAGATAGCATCAATCTATTTTTATATTTTGATGAAATAAAAATTTTATTTAAAATAATTTAAATACAAAAATTAAATAAATAAAACTAAACTTATTACGTACACATTCAAAAAGACGTTTTTATTCAACTGCAAATAATTACAAAATGCAGTATGTGAGAATTCAAGTTTGATAATAATTGTAAAGCATTGATGAGTTGAGTAGTTTTCCCAGTTTGTATAAACACTATCATTTGAAATATTGAGCTTTTTCTCATAAGTGTATAAAGAATTACTTGGACGTGAACAATGATGGCTATTGTTTCTCTATATTCAAATAGAAAAGGACAAAAACTGATTAGAGAAAATAACTACAAAAAATCAAGTCACCGACAAAAATACATAAACTTAAAATCACAATATACACAATATCAAAAGGAAAAAAAAAAAAACTTTAACGACGGTAAAATCACAATATCAAAAGAAGGAATTTGAGTCCAAACACAACATTATAAACGAATTTTTAAACACATTTAATTTTCAACTTATGAAAAAATAGGTTCACGGACTGAGATACTACTAGGATACTCTCAAAATCCTCTTGTTAAACCAGTATTATGAACAGAGTGTTGAAGATTTGAGACAAATTCTCATATTGCTTTACTACGAGCTCGAAGATGTCCCAAATGACTTTGATGTTTAATAATTCTGGGCCAAAATCTTCGGCGATCACTCTTACTAAGCCACTGGGGCAAAATCCTCCCCCATCCAAAACCCTTGTTTCTGGTATGCTTAAAAGGCCCTTGCTTACCCCTTGTTTGACCGAGGAGATAGTTAGGTTAATTTGGAGGGAGATAAGGGAGTGGATTGGGTTTGGGGACCATTATATGGATAATTCGGGTTGTTTCAATGATACTTTTTTTGAGGTGGTTTCTCTTTTGCAAATCTCGGAAAGTTTTATCTGGAAAGCAGGAGTAATTTGGTTGGCTATTTGTTGGAATATTTGGATCCTGAGGAACAACATTATTTTTTAGAACCATAGTTGGAATGTGCTTGATGTCGTTTGGATTATTAAAATTTCAGTTTGGAAATGGTATCTTATTGGTGATATTGCTAAACCCAATTGTAATTTTTACGATTTTTGTAAAAATCCGATGTACTATTTATCCTAGGTGTAATTGGTTTGCAATTTTTCTTTTGTCGAATTGGTTATCTAGTTTCTTTTGTAAACAGGTTTGAGAACCCTTCATTATCCTATTTATTCAATTTTCTAAAAAAAATCTAAATTTATTTAGTAATAATTCAAAATGACATTTTTATTCAACTACAATTAATAAGAGAAAAGGATTTACACCACACACACGAAAAGCATTTCTTGTCTACTACAATGATTTATTGCAAATGATCAACTCACCAAAATGTTTTTATGTTCGGGAAGACTTTTTTATGCGATGCCACACGATAATTTTGCAATAAATGTTTCTTCAAATATAATCATAACAACATTCGAATAATATTCAAAGTGATAGGGCAACCAAGTTTAGAAACAACAAACTTAAATGACATTTAATACAAAAAAAATAAAAATACAAGCAAGGTTTACAAAATTACAGAAACTAAGAAGAAAAAGAAACATTCACCTATTTAAGAAGATTATTATGATATTGAAATCTCCATTGAAACCTGCTCCATGGTTGGACGAGATCGTGGACTTTCATCCAAGCAAGAAATTATTGTCTTTGTAATGGATAACAGCTGCTTAGCTTTAGCATTCATTGGACGAGGAAGACGTTGGTCCAACATATCCATCAATAACATAGTATCAAGTTTTGATCCAGCTATGTTATTAGATATGATGTCTCCAGGGTGTTTCCCATAAAGTATTTCCAATGCTAATACTCCAAAACTATATACATCACATTTCTCATTCACTTCCATTGTGTATGCAAGTTCTGTACAAAATCAAAATAGAAAGAGAATTGTGATTACAAAACACAAATTACAAGGTTAATCATAATATAATTTATCAATAACAGAAACCAAATTAACCTGGAGCAGAATATCCAAGTGTTCCTGCAAATGAGGTCCAATTGTCTGAATCAAGATTAAGAAGCTTAGCTGTTCCAAAGTCCGAGACACGAGCCACATATTCTAAATCCAGAAGAATATTCTTGCTTGATATATCTCGATGAACAATAGGAGGGAAACAATCATGGTGCATGTAGTATAAAGCATTTGCTACATCTTTAATTACATTCACCCTATTATTCCAACCAAATTCAGTTGCTTGTTCGTCGTTTTTCAAAATCTTATCTAGACTGCCTTTCTCCACAAAGTCATAAACCAAAAACGATACGTGTGAATGTGAACAAAATCCATATAGCTTCACAATGTTACGATGACGAATTTCAGTCAGAGCTTGAATCTCATTTGTGAAACATCTTATATCAGAATTTTCTCCATTTGTTGCTAAATGGATTTTTTTAATAGCAACTATTTGGCCTGTGTGTAACTCAGCTCTGTAGACAGTTCCATGCGTTCCTACACCAATGAGATATTTGTCATCAAACTCTTCTGTTGCTTCAATAATGTTCTCATACACCATTTTCCCATCAAAACTCCATATTGTGAATACATTATTCGGAGCAACACAAGTTCTGCCATCCTGGTTTTCTCTCAGGGTTCGTGTTCCGCATAAATGCTTTAAGAGTTTGAAACAAACAAATGCTAGCATTAGAGTTCCAGGTGCAAGAGGTAAAACCATCAACAAGATCAAATTCTTAGTCTTATTATTATGAGATCCATGGCTTGGTTTTATGCAAGGATTCAAGCCAAAAACTTTACCGCACAAGTCTGTATTATTCCTCAACACTTCAATGGTTGCATTATTGAATACTCGCATATCTGGAAGTGGGCCTTTCAATTGGTTGTATGATATATCAACAAATGACAAACTAGTCATCTGATCAAAGGAAGAAGGGATAAATCCAGAAAGATTGTTATGCGAAATATTCAATGTTTCCAAGTGTGTCAATTTCCCAAGCATTTGTGGTATGGTTCCATCCAAAATATTTCCACTCAGATCCAGACTTTCAAGGGCTTTAAATTCACCAAACTCACCAGGAATATTTCCTCTAAATTTGTTATGGCTCAAATTTAAGTTAAATAATCTAGAGGAAGTGACAAGTTTTTTTGGGATGAAACCGCTTAGATTATTTGCTGCAACATCTAAGATTTCAAGTTCCTTTAGCGATGCTATGTTTACATGAACATTACCAGAAAGATGATTGTTGTTTAAAATGAGTCTGCCCAACATGGTCAATTTTCCTAACTCCTTTGGAATTTCTCCCGTGAGATGGTTTGAAGATAAGTCAATTGAATACAAGTTGGAAGCTTCACCGAGCTCAGGTGGTATAGAACCTGATAAATTATTTTTGGAGATGTTAAGATTTGTCAAATTATGTAACTTACCCCAGTTGGATGAAAGATGGCCATAAAAATTATTGTCATCCAATCCCAAGAGCTTCAAATTTGGGTATACACCAAAATCATCAGTTATGTTTCCATCAAAATGGTTATGTTGAAGCCAAAGTCTAAAAAGGCTAGAACAATTCTTCAAACTCTTCAAAACTTGCCCACTAAAACGGTTATTAGTAACATCAATTGACTTCAGTTTTCCACCAAAGCAAATGTTATGAGGCAACTGACCAATGAAATTGTTGTCAAATACAAACAATCTTACCAAATTCAAAAGCATATTCAATTCCGTTGGAATTGTACCACTTAGATGGTTATTTTGAAAGAAAATATCTTGTAAATGACTCAAGTTTCCAATTGTAGGTGGGATTTTACCAGAGAGAGAATTATTTGACAGATCAAGTTGTATCATAGATCTCATCATTCCAATTTCGCTAGGAATAGATCCAGAAAGAATATTATCTTTAAGAAATAGACTCTTTATGTTCACTAAATTCCGAAGTTCTCGAGGAATAGATCCAGATAAACTATTGACATGAAGATATAAAATTTGTAGGTTCACTAACTTCCCAATTTCTTGAGGAATTGATCCGAAAAAATTGTTATCATGAAGGTTTAGATATTCTAGGTTCAGTAATTCCCCGATTTCTCGAGGAATAGACCCAGAGAGATTATTGCTAAAAAGAAACAAATGTTTTATCTGTATTAATTCTCCAATTTCTCGAGGAATAGATCCAGATAAACTATTGACATGAAGATATAAAATTTGTAGGTTCACTAACTTCCCAATTTCTTGAGGAATTGATCCGAAAAAATTGTTATCATGAAGGTTTAGATATTCTAGGTTCAGTAATTCCCCGATTTCTCGAGGAATAGACCCAGAGAGATTATTGCTAAAAAGAAACAAATGTTTTATCTGTATTAATTCTCCAATTTCTCGAGGAATAGATCCAGATAAACTATTGACATGAAGATATAAAATTTGTAGGTTCACTAACTTCCCAATTTCTTGAGGAATTGATCCGAAAAAATTGTTATCATGAAGGTTTAGATATTCTAGGTTCAGTAATTCCCCGATTTCTCGAGGAATAGACCCAGAGAGATTATTGCTAAAAAGAAACAAATGTTTTATCTGTATTAATTCTCCAATTTCTCGAGGAATAGATCCAGATAAATTATTGACATGAAGATATAAAATTTGTAGGTTCACTAACTTCCCAATTTCTTGAGGAATAGATCCGAACAGATTGTTGTTATGAAGGTTTAAATATTCTAGGTTTAGTAAGTCCCCAATTTCTCGAGGAATAGACCCTGAAAGATTATTGCCATAAAGAAATAGAACTTTTATCTTTATTAATTTTCCAATTGTAGTTGGAATTTTTCCAGAAAGATTGTTTCCATTTAGATACAAGTGTGACAAAAAGGACAAGTTCCCTAGTGAGATTGGGATAGGGCCTAAGAGATTTGCATTAGTGATGTCAAATTCTCTTAGATTCCTCAATTCACCTATATTTTCAGGAATGGAACTATTGAAAACATTTCCACCCATATATAAATTATGAAGACTAGTCAACTGTGTTATTTCATATGGAATTTTTCCTGAAAGTTTATTGTCACTAAGATCAAGATAGGAAAGTTTAGACAACCTCTCAATATGAGGAGGAATACTTCCATTCAACAAGTTGGCGCTAAGATCAAGAGTGATAATATTTGGAAGTGATGAGAAGTTAAGACTTTCAAGCGTACCTTTCAAACTCATGTTTACGAGGTTTACATGAGAGACATGCATGGAATCTTTAGTACATGTAATTCCCCGCCAGTTGCATGAGTTATTACCACTCCATGAAGACAGCAAAGCTTGGCTTTGTTTGTCAAGACTTGATTTCCACTTCAACAAAGTACTTGCTTCTCTGATTTGTAATGTGGATGAAGCAGATGAAAGTGTCATGGAAGAAACAACAACAGGAGACTTATTTATGAGTGTACAAAAGTACATTGAAAAAAACAACCAAAAGGTTAGAAACTTCATGGACTGAAGCTTTGGAGGAGTTATGGACACCATGGATGGAAGCTATATAGAGTGAAGTCTATAGATATATTGTTTTTGTTCTCAACTAAATTGTTGCATATATATATAATCTTAAATGTTAACGTGCACATGGTAAAAGACATACTAATCTTAAATGTTAACGTGCACATGGTAAAATTACACTACTCTTTCATTATAAATGATTATGGGTAATATAGAACAAAAATAAATAATTATATGAAAAGTAACAAAATTCATTATTTATATAAAAAAGTAATCTTAAAACAAGAATTAAAAAAAGAATACATGTATATATATATTTGATTTTTTAATTTATATTTAAGACTAAAACTATTTGTGTATTAAAAACAATTTTTTTGTAATTTAAGAAGATTTTAAAATATTTAACACTATGAATAAAGATTAAATAAAAACCTAACAAAGGAAATGAGATCTGTCATCATTCATCTTTCAAGATAGTTAGAATTCAAGTCTGATAATAATTGTAAAGCATTGATGAGTTGAGTAGTTTTCCCAGTTTCTATAAACACTATCATTTGAAATGTTGAACTTTTTGGCATAAAGAATTACTTGAAGTTGAACCTGAACAATGATGGCTATTGTTTCTCTATATTCAAATAGAAAAGGACAAAAAAATGATTAGAGAAAATAACTAAAAAAAAGTCAAGTCACCGACAAAAATACATAAACTTAAAATCACAATATAGACAATATCAAAAGGAGAAAAAAAAACTTTAACGACGGTAAAATCACAGTATCAAAAGGAGAATTTTAAATTCAAACTCAATGTAATGCCAATTTTTTTACAGGAGCTGTTCTGAGCACAGTGAACAATGGTAAAGGCACAGCGTTTTGGCAATCGAATTGATTGGGAGAACAATCCTTAAAGGAAGCTTTTCCCGACATTTTTGATGCTGCTAAGAACAAAACTGGCAGCGTGGCTGAAGCTGGAACTTTGACAGGTTCTGAATGGAGTTGGAATGTAGAGAATATCATGGATAACAAAGTTTTAATGCTGCTACCAAATGGTGATCACTTTAAGGAGCTGCTGAACGATTTTTCACTGGGGCAGGAAGCTGAGGAAAACCATGTTTGGAAGCTGACAGCAGAAGGTACATACACTGTTAAATCCTGTTATGCTGTAATTTCTGAAGCGATAAATGTTGTAACCGTTTTTCAAGATCACGTCGTGAAAGCTTTGAATATATTGTGGAAGATTGAAGCACTGGCTAAGTTATTGTTCTTTGGGTGGCGAGTAATTCTTAATAGGATAGCTACAAAAGATCATCTCTTTAATCGTAGTATTATTACAGATCCGAATGACATTCTCTGTGTATTTTGTGAGCTACATAAAGAATCAGTTTCTCATCTTTACGGCTCGTGTGCTTTTGCGGACAACATTTGGAGAAGAGTTTTTTCGTGGTTAGGGGCTGTCACGGTTTTGACAATGGAGGAGTTTAAGCTATTTTTCTTTCATGCTGACAAAGTTAATCATGCTTTCAACAGGAATGTCTTAGGTGTTATTTGGCTAGTTTCGATCTAGAGTTTGTGGATTATGAGAAACGATTTTATATTCAATCAGGTTGTCCCTTCTTTTGATGTTTGTATGTCAAACATTTTGTTTAGATCGTGGATTTGGCTCTCTTCTTGTTGCACTCTAAAAGATGGTTGTAATTTTTACTCTTGGAATACTCTTCCTCTCCTTTGTTTTGGGAGATAGAGGTTTTCCGTCTTGTATTTCGGGTTGAGTATTATCGCTACTGCGAAAAATGGATCAGAGTCGCCACTAATATATTTATCCCATCGAGGGAAAGGAATACCAGAAAACCTAACTCGAATAAGAACAAGGTCTTGCGACCAAAGAACAGAGTACGGGAGTCGGTTACGCAAGGGGAAGGTGTTAGCACCCCTCACGTCCGTCGTACTTGACGGTATCCACCTATGTTTGTTTCTATCTAAAGGGTGTGATCTATGTTTAAAACCTAAATGCGAATGCATGCAAAAGAAACACGTGGAAAAGAAAGAATTATTTACAATTGTGTTTGCTTAGGCCCCGCGACCTAATGCCTACGTTTCCCTTTCCAGGAATCAGAGCTACCGTAGTTCGGCTCAATAGTTTCCATTTGTTTTATGTTTTTTAGTTGAACAGAGGTTAAGGTCGCAATCCACAATGCTCGACCTTTGGAGACTTACACGCCTAAGTATGGAATAGACTTAACTTGTTCTTAAGAGAGAAGGAATATGGGTTTGTGTTTTTTTTGTAACTTCATGATGAACAAAACGCAATACAAGGTTTCACACCACTTCATTACTTTGTTTTAATTTGAACCTTTATTAGGTGTTTTGGATATTTTTGATTGGGTATTTTTTAAGGGAATTTATTTTGCGAGTTGAATCACATAAAAATGTATAAGTGGCGTCGAAGCAGATTAGGGAATATATCCCACTCACTTCTATTCCACGTAGGTGAATATAATGTGATTAATCTCTTTAATTATTAAGTGTTTTATAGTTGAATAAGAAAAAGAATGACAAAAAGGGGGGGACTATCCTAATGATTCTAACCTAATGATTATCGTTTTATGAAAGTCTAAATCCTAATTAAGAGATCTAATACCCTAATGGAAAAATACTAATTAAAAGGACCTAAATCAACTTTAACGACTAGGGGTATTTTGGGCATTTCACAAAGTACAAAATTATTCATAAAAATAAGAGAAATAAATTCTACACTACTCAATGAAATATTCACAAGCATTTTGGTACTTTTACGAAGCCTAAAACTATCTTTTATGAATTAAACAAAAAACTAAGTATTTTTATGATTAGATTTTTTATGGGAAATCCTATTAAAACTAGAAAATAATTCCTAATATTGACTAGAAAATCTACCAATTTTATTAATTTTACTGTTTCTTAGAACCTATATGTTTGGGAGTTTAGAGGGGAGGGGAGGGGAAGGCTTCTAAAATTAGAATTTTAAAAAAATAAAGAAAAATATTTGACATTTTTTGAAAAAATAATTTTGTTTAGAATGATAAAAGAGTCATTATCATTACTAAATTTTTAATTTTCAGAATACTATAACAACCTAAAAGATATTTGGAAAATTTATGTAAGCCCTTCAAAACCCTCCAAAATCCTCCTTCAATACAATTTTTGAGTTCCCCTATTTTATGGGGTTTTTGGTGTTATGAATAAACTCAAACCTTCCAAAACCCTCCTACCCAAAATCTTTTTATCCTTTTCACTTTATTCTTCCTATTTTCCAAAGTCATCCCCTCCCTTTCCCTCCAAACTCCCAAACATAGCCTAGAAATAATGGGAAAAACATAAGAAAAAAAACTAATTCTAACAATTTTCTATGGAGTCAGGGGGTATGAATTGAATATAGATGTGTAAGCTAGCAGTAGGGCACAGGGCCCATGAGGCTAAGCCCAACAAAGTCTCTTTTTCTTTATGTGCTTATGTCAAAAAAAATGGAGATGTGTGGGCTCAAGGGAAGTGTGGATAGTAAATCGGTGGCCCAAGTTGCTTCAATTAGATTTTTGTAGCCTTTTTTATTATTATTGAATTAGAGTAAAAAGAAAAGAAAATTAAAAAGAAATTGATCAAAACGGTGCGTTTAAGGACTACACGCATGTGACCTTTGGGATTTCATTTAAACGAACCATCTTCATCTCGTTCTCTCTCGTACACGACCTCCGGCGAGAATATCCGCCACGAACACCACCTCACACCACAAATCTAGCGACCTTCTCCACTCGTCCTAACCAAAATTTAACCTTAAACGCAAATCTAACCGTGAATTCGCAGAAAGCCACACCATTTGACGAAACCGAAGAGCCTAAGTTCAGAAACCCTAGCTATTTCAAATTGCAATCAAACGTCGCACAAGAGGAATCAAGACACGAAACCTTAGGGGAAACGCACATGAAGGTCTAATCCATACATTGACATCAAGAATCGGGCAAATAATGTGCAAGAACGAATGATCAGGGGACTCATCGGTGATGACGATTCTTAGAGGTGCTCCAATGGAAAAGAAAATACTAGAGGCTCTTCAGGTAAAACTTTGCTCCTTCAATGCCTCACGAATTTTCTCCTTCTTCTCTTCAATTTTCTTTTTCTTCTACTCTACTTCTTTTTTGAGTTCCTGTGAGTTGTTGCGTTGAGAGAGTGTGTTGAAGGGGGGAATAGATGAGTCAGAGAGAGAATTTGAGAGAGTAGAAGGTTGATGACTGAAGTGTGAAGCGTAGTGTATGAAGGTTTGAGGTGAAAATAGTGTGTGTCTTGAATTTGAGAGATGATGAAGATGGTGGGGATTAAGCGAGGTTGAAGATGAGTATCTGTGTGAAATGGATGCGTGAACCTGAAGAGAGTGAAATCGTGAGGATGAGTCTGTTATATAGGTGTGGAGGTTTGGGATTGATTCAGGCTTGGAGTGAGGTTTGGAAACAGTTACGTGAGGTTTGGAGTTAGTTGAAGAGGTTTGGGGAGAGTGATATCTAGGATCGGAGGGAACTGAATTAGTTAGAGGTTTGAGTCAGTTATGAGTGAGCTGGAAATTCTGTTAAATTCTGTTTGAACTGTTGAGATTATGTTATGTTAGTTAAAACTTGTTAGGCTATTTTCTTGTTAGTTACAATCTTCTCTTAACAGTTACATTTGGTTGGTTCGAAAAATAAATGAAGGGAAATGAATGAAGGGAGATGAAGGGCTGAGATTGGTTATACAGTTAGAGCTCAATTGAATATCAGTTTACAGTAAAAAGGTTAGTAAAAATTTCCATTGATTTTGTTGCTGTTGGAACTTGTTAATGAGTAAGTAGGGTTAGTATTAGGAATTATGTAAACTGAATGTATGTGACTTGTTATTTTGAAATGAATTGACTTATCTTTTGTATCAGCATGAAATGGTATGACCTGTATGATAGGCTGCCCTAGTTTGATGATTGTGTAGATGGTGATAATTCTGGATACGAGTTTATGAATGTGCGTATGAATGGTTTAGTGTATGTATAGCTTGATTTTTCTGTTTCTGGAATTATGTATGTTGTGATGTACATGTATGTGAACAAATCAAATGATCATGAATGTGTATGCTGAATTATACATGTGATGCTAGAGGTTAGTTTTATGGACACTTATATGGACTAGGCTTGTGAACTTATGATGTTTGTATTGATTTTTAGGGCTGATTAGAGTGGGATTGTTATGTGAAGCTAGGGGTGGGTTGTCATACCCTAATTTTGACCCCCCCCCCCTAAGATGTCACGCCTCCAGAATTTTCAAGACAGGTACCCAGAGCAGTCATTTGGGAAACCCTAAAAAGCTCTAGGGCATCACTCAAAGGATTCAATCATCTTCAAATGATCCATATAACAATATACACTAAGCATTGTACTTCAATTCAAGATCTACAGTCATCAATTTCATCTGGTCGACAATTAGGGTTTCAGACCTAATTCACCTGGACAGTTGACTTTTAATCAGGACATGGGTCCATAACTCAAAACATGGCTCAAGAACTTCTATTACCTTAATATAATCCATTCACATCACTCATTTGAGGAGGAGAGCTTGATTCATCACAAAAGTCCAATATTTCACTCCATTTGAAAAAGTCAACTGTACAAGATCATCTTTGACTTTTAGGATTTTAGGTCAAACCATGACTTTTAACCTAGTTTTCTTCCAACTTCAGGCCCATTTTTCACAAATTTCCCAAATGTTTTGAAGGAACTCCAAACTAATGAATTGAAGTACATGTTAAGGGCTTTCCAAATTGTGCTCAACCTTCTCCAAATTCATCTTGAGCTAGGAGTTATGCTTGTTCAAAGTTGGCCTCATGAAGTAAAATTATAGGTCATGCACAATTTGGAACTTTGCAAAATTGTGCAATTGACTCCACTAATTGATGTTACACGACCTATAACACATAAGTGAAGATGCCATGCATTCATTTCCATCATTGCACAAGGATTGAAGATTATTCCCAAAACAAGAACATGTGATTATGTAATGATTGCATTTTGAGAATTTATGGCAAATGGATGAATCATCAAAGGAATCTTCTCACCAACCAATTGAAACACTCCTCTGCATCAGAAATGTTCCCCAAGATCAAATAAGATCAATGGATAGGGAGCTAGCTTGGTTTGGCCATCATTGCATTTTGGAGATTCTTTGAATTTCTTCATGGCCAAGAAACCAAAACTCCCTCACTAAGCAAGCTCACTCCTCCAATTCGTACTGAGCTCTTTGCCTATAAATACAAGTTCATTCCTCAGTATTAGACACACCAAAGCAACTCTAATTCTTGCTTTCTCCTTCTCTCCCTCATGCTTATGGTTTTCAAAAGTTCTTTGGCAAGAAGAATCGAATTCTTCAAACTAGAGCTCTTCTTTTGAAAGTAAGCCTTCTAACATCTCAAGGAGGTTCATTAGAGGTGATCCAAGCACCTGGATCACTTCTGTAAGTGCAAGAACACCATCTTCACTTTCACTTTGGAGCAAAGTCAGTTGGAGGCCTGTAGATCAATTCAGGGGGTGTCAAACAAATTCAAGCATTCATACATGTTCCTAAGGGTGTAGGGAAGCTATCCAGATGGTCGCAGCTCATCTGTAAGTGCAGAATCATCATCTTCAATTCCTACTTGAAGCTCAAGCAAGAGGGGTCGAGTAGATCATTTCAGAGGTTTTCAAAGCAATCTAAGTGCCCAGATAGCATCAACAAGGTCCCAGGAAGCTTTTGCAATCATTCATTCAAAGCCAGAAGCTCTCCACCATCCTCACGACCTTCAGTTTCAGAGGTAATTTTTTAAACTCCACCTCTTTAATTCACGTACCTATTCTGATAAAGCTCGATACCAGTTCATTCAGTATCATTAGTGGATCAAAAGCCCTCTACTCTCATGCATTTATTCATCATCATCATCATTTAATTTTATTTTTGAATTTTAGGGTTCTTCACGTATTTTGTTTAATTCAGTAGATACAGTTAATATAAATTCATATTAGTTATATATCTATAATCGTGAGTGAATTTGGAGCAAGTTTGCTCTTTACACTTTTGCAATTGGTTGAGATTTGAGAAAGTTAGAAATTCAAGAAATGGTGGAGCTTGAGGTTGAAGACGAAGATGGTGGGTGGCGCCATTTTTGAATTCTCAGGGGCGAGTTTAAAATATAATTAATTGGAAGTGTGTTATAAACGAATACATCGTTTAGCTCACTTGGTCACATGCGCTTCCACTCTCTCTTGCCACAAGGTCTGGGGTTCGATCCCCCCCTCAGACCTTTTGTTATTTTTTTCCATTTATCACGCTTGTTTCACATATAACCAAACAAGACCCCTCTTTAGTCACACTGAGCGTGTAGCTCAGTTGGCTTTGTTTTGTGTGGTGACCATGAGGACGTGGGTTCAAGCCTTGGTGGAGACAAAACCATATCTTTTACCACTTTTCCATTTAATTTTCTTCATAACTTTAAATAATTAATTTACTTATCAAATTAAATCATTTTCACTTCCTTTTTTACACACTTGTCATTTAATATATCTATTTTGTGAATAATCAAAAAATCACAAAAAATATTATTTATTTTATGTGTTTTTATAAGGTTTAAAATGGTGTGTTTTTAAGTATTTTTTAATACTTTTAATATACATTTTTCATTTGTTTTTTTTAACCTAACCATTTCATAAATAATTTTGTGATAAAACCCTAATCATTTAGGTCTTAATTAAGTATAGATTTTCTCTTTACCTTAGTTAAGTTAACTTTTGACAAATTCCAAAATTGTTTTAATCCCCGATTAACTAGACGATCGAGGTTTTCAAACAACAAAACCTTGTATCATGTCAATCTCTCCAACTGTTTCTCATAAACAGTAAATAATTCTTTGGGCCTCTAATAGAGTGTAAGACCCAACACCTTTTTTTCTTAGTTTGTTTTCAAAGAGTGTATTTACAAAATCTTCTTTCTATTTTCAAAACATTCTTCTGGTATTTGAAGGGCATTATTCCCGGTGAAACTCTTCAGATACCTATGTGACCTAAGGTCCATCTTCATTTCTTCTGTTTTCAGAAACCTTTAACTGTTTATAACAAATATTCAACTGTTATCAATAAACAATCAAACTGCTGGTAAGGCTTTGTACATACATCTTCAAAGGCCTCCACTCCAGCCAGGTTAGGCTTTATACCTTTCAATTTACAGTCTTCATTTAAATTACTGTCAAATATAAACTGCATATATATTGTTTAGAACCACGTTTAAGTGTAAACCTTAGGACAGTTAAACTATATATATATTATAGGACTATGGCCTTGGATTGAGAATGTCTTCCCGGTGAAGGCTCTTTCCTAATTAGAGATCTTTAGTTCAAACCCTCAAGATGAATTATTCCCGGTGAAACATCTTGAAAAAGCCTTAGAACCCAAATTAGGACACATCCACCCAAGAGGAATTATTCCCGGTGAAACCTCTTACCCATTTGCTTAGAGCCAAAATAAGTTCAAAACTACATCGCTTTCTCTTTTGCTATAACAAGGACCCTCGATGACCCTCGATTAGCCTCCTCTTGGGCTTTGTAAAAGGACCCACAGGCTTCTTAAAAGCATTCCCAACTTACTCTTGAGCTTGTATACAAGGACCTGTAGCGGGGAAAATCTGAGATCTAAGCCATGGAATTGACTCGACTCAATATTTCGTTTAAAATCGCCACCGCGCTTTATTGTTTCCAAAGGAAAAGGGAAAAGAACGTAAAACCCAAAGTTTGTTTTTAAAACAAAAAGAGAACTCAGGTTCGGGTGTTGATTATACAAGGGGAAGGTTTTAAGCACCCCTCATATCTGTGGTATTCCACAGGAACCTTTTTGAAAATCTGTGTCGTGTGTGCTAAAAAAAAAGGGTTGTTTTTATTTTTAAAATAAGCTCGGCAAGACATTAAGCCTTGTGCCTACATACCTCCTCGGTGCAATGGAGAAGTCAGAGCTAATGTAGTTCCTCTTAAAAGGGAAAACATTTTAAAAACGAATAAACACTTTATTGTCGTCGGAGAGAAATACTCAGCCATTGATCTTGAGCATGAGAACAAACGAGTTCTTTGCATCGCAAATGAAAGAAGGGCTCCAACTCGATGAAAATCAACGAGTATGCCACTAGCTCTCTCACGCGGAAAAGATCTCATTATATCAATCAATTTCAAAATCGTGGGGTATAACCACTCGTTTCGACAATTGACAGTGTCTAAACTTTTGAAGAAAAGCCACTAAGGGCAAAAGATATTTTTAAAGAAAGGTTTTAAAAAGGTTGCAAACATAAGAAGGTTTTGTAAAAAGAGGGAAGATTTTGAAAATTTAAGAATGGGAGGAGATGAAGAGGCTATCCTATTGCCTAAAATAAAAGCTAAGGCAAGAAACGGTCTAACCGAAAAAGAAGCCAACACTTGACATTATGAGTCAAGGTAGATTTCCCATCCTTTGGACTTATCAATACCAAACCAACACATTACCACTTGGGGATCCAGATGAAATTATTATCTTAGCACCACTTTGCATTAAGCACATTAAAATTCTGACGAAAATCGGGCAGAGTAACGGCTGTTTTCGGATAAAATCCTTATATCAATGCCTTGGAATTAACCATCAAGGACTTTCAAGGAAATACCTGCATACACAAACAGACAACAATCCAATGCCAGACCGACAGAATAACAACAGAGTAACAACAGAATAAGGATCCAGAGGTACTAAGTCCATAAGTCCGAATCTCCAAAATGCTCGGGATAGTAACCAATAGTCCGAAAGAGAGCCTTAAGCGTTTTTTTAGATTTTTGTTATTTATTAGTGTTTTAGCATAAAAGTAAAGTATGGTCCAAGTGGACAAAAAGAAAATAGCAGAAACATAAACATAGCGTCCAAATGGACAAAGAGAAAATAGCGGAATGTAAATATGATGAAATGAAAAATAAAGCGATAAAGCGAGAAATATAAAGAGCAATATAATAAAGTGCGGAAATTAAAGTCAATTGTTAGATGTTAAAGATAACCATCTTGAAACTTGTCAAGTATGTTATCAAAGTTAGTAATTAAGATCGATGGTGAGTGAAGGATGTTCTCGGATTTAAATTCAATGGACATTTATCAGAAGCTTGATAAAATCATAGCGACTACACGATAAATCTCCCTAAGTCTTAAATCAACCGCATACAATTCTCTTCCATATTTGATCTTTTTGATTCGGGACACGAAATATTGCGCTATGTTAAGCAGATCGCCAAGTGATTTATGTAGAAATCACCCTACAACGAGGCCGGTCAAAACTTTATGTGCTAATGCATGCGAGAGAAGCGATATGTAGATCACTCTCCGAAAGAAATACCGCACGAAAAGAAAAATGAGGAGCGATCTAGTCTTTACCAAGAATCCATAAGAATTCTCAAGGTGTTAAGACTTTCATCGATCAAAATAAAAAGAAATAAAAGATGGAACCACATTCAAAAGCTCCTTTCATCCATAATTTCAATCACTTAATATTGCGGATTCGGATTTTCATCCTATCGACGCCCTAAGTCCATTGATATTAGAGAGAAATTAGGCCTCTAATTTGTGATTCAAAGAAAATATCAAAAGAATGGAGTAGAAGAAGAGTTAGAACCAAAAACAAGTAAAAAATAGCAAAAACAAGCATTCTGCCTCACTGGAAATCGATTTACCTCTGTAGGAAATCGATTTCCTGCCTGCAGAATCCAAATCACGCGCAAAAATAGAGTGGAAATCGATTTCCCTCTGTAGGAAATCAATTTCCTGCGCACAGTTTTCAAAAAAACAGCATTATGAACTATAAAACTTGATTTAGACAAACATACAAACACCTTATGATCACATATCCATTGGAGCACGAATTTTCCACCAATTCACCATCAAATAGGACCAATATAGCATCAAAGATGCATTGAACACAAGCAACAAAGATCTACATCTTAGAATTTAGGAATTTACCAATTCTTGAATCAAAATGTTGAAGTAGCTTTAAGAACAAGCACAAAGTGTGTAGATCTTTCACAATTGGAGATGAACAAACAAAGGAAAGAGAGAAATGTAGGAGGTTTAGTTCAAAAATAGTAAGATTCAATGTGAATCTCACTAATTCTATGAAAATGAACTTTGGGTGAGGGTTTTGGAAAGAGTGAGAAATGAATTTGCAAGCAATTTTTTGGCTCTCCAAGCTTGAGAAATGAGAGAGTAGAGACCTCTATTTATAGGATGAGAGCAAGAGTAGTGGCAATTTGGTCTTTTTGCTCTTGGTTAATTAACTTGTGTTTAATTGGTACTTAAATGGTATTTAAATGGTAAAAATGGTAAAATGAGGTTTAAGTGGGTTTAATGAAGGGATTAATTTTGGTGAGGTGGAAAATTGGTAAAGTGATCAAATAAAAAGGTGCCAAAATGATGTCAAGCTTTAAATTTTGCGCACAGGAAATCGATTTCCCATAGGGGTAAATCGATTTCCACCTTTAAATTTCCAAAAAATGTTTTCTTGCACTGTTTTGATTTTTTCCCGATCTTTTACCTGTAAAATATAAACAAAAGAGACAAAACACATATTTTTTGGATTTTGGTTAGTATGAACGAATAAAAATCTAAAAGTGCTTGATGATTCCCCTCAGAGACAATTACAGTATCAAAGATAGAACCTCACAATGGTGCTCTTGATTAATGATTAATATGCAATTGATGTATGATTTTAGGGTCAAAAATTGGGGTATGACAGATGCCCCTATTTAAGTTTCCTCGGTTCGGAGATACGATGATTGGAAATCTTCATTTTGACGAAATTGAAGAGACTTAAATACATAAAACACAATTTTTGAACCTAAGACATAATGCGATGTTTAATGAATGCATATGATGATGATGAAACACGGCAATACTGGGGAGGCAAAGGAACTCCACTGGGGAAAACAAAATGTCTCGCGGGAAGAACTCCACTGGGGAAGACAAGACTCTTTTGGAGAGACGAAACTTTGCTGGGAAAAGAAATTTCACTGGGGAAAACATTTCGCACCAGAGAGGTTAAAGCATCACCTTTCACTAGGGGTGAGAAAAGGGGGCATCCTCTTTCACTGGGGATGAGAAAATATGCATCCTCTTTCATTGGGGATGAGAAGATATATCACCATTCACTAGAGAATCAGAATACCAATATTCCATTAACAGAAAACACACCATCGTTCCATTGATGATATGAAAAGATATGCATTGACGTACCATTTACGATGACAGATACCAACGTTCCACTGAAGGTGAGCTACCAACGTTCCACTGGAGGTAGAAAAGAGAAATACATCGACGTACCATTGACGATGAGAATATAACAATATACACCAACGTTCCACTGAAGGTGAAGGGAGACGTACCGTTGTACCACTGACGATAACATTACCAACGTTCCACTGAAGGTATTAAAGAGAAATACATCGACGTACCACTGACGATGAACAAATAAAATACACCAACGTTCCACTGAAGGTGAGCTACCAACATTCCACTGGAGGTAGAAAAGAGAAATACATCGACGTACCATTGACGATGAGAATATAACAATATACACCAACGTTCCACTGAAGGTGAAGGGAGACGTACCGTCGTACCACTGACGATAACATATACCAACGTTCCACTGAAGGTATTAAAGAGAAATACATCGACGTACCACTGACAATGAACAAATAAAATATACCAACATTCCACTGAAGGTGAGCTACCAACGTTCCACTGGAGGTAGAAAAGAGAAATACATCGACGTACCACTGACGATGAGAATATAACAATATACACCAACGTTCCACTGAAGGTGAACTACCAACGTTCCACTGGAGGTAGAGAAGAGATATACCGTCGTACCACTGACGGTGAAGAGCAATCAATAATACTTTGCTTTTCTTTTCAAAGATTGAGGATGCAAACACAAAGGCATAATCTCAACATTCATCATCCAGCGACCAAAATTTAATCCATGGTCAAATGGAAAGAAGCTGCCAAAAAAAGACTGGACCAAGTGAGGGAGAAACTCACTGAATTTCTGTTCGTAGGCATTTGAACAGCACAACTGAAACATATTATCCACCTAGAAACAAATTCAGTGAGGATTTCAAAGAAAGTGAGTTTTTTCTGCTTATGACACTCTAAGTGAAAGAGCAATCTGATTTACAATAAACTTCATGATAGCAAATATAGATGCATGACTCTTTTTTTTTTGATGCATGTTAATGATGCATATGCTGCCAAAACTTAGCACAAGGAGTAACTCAAGAGATAGAGTACAAAAATAACATAATCAAGCAACGTCTCAAGCTGAACACTAGAGGTATCATCCACAAACATGAGCAAAAATTGCTACAAACTTTTGATGGCCTTAGAATAAATGCTACCCACACTAGGGGAACATCGGAGCTGAGAGAACAAAATAGCTGACTTCTACATCATATTCGAACCAGGCCAAAGGTACATTGAGTGGAATATATTCTCCCTCTTTTGTACATGAATACATCAACATATCCATTCCTTATAATGCACTCATGAATCAAAGTAAAACTTCTTTTATATTTTTCAAAAAGGATTTTGTTGAGATCAATTTTCTCTTTGTTTCAAAAATTATTATCAACAATAAATGACATTTAAGAAATATGAAAGAAATAAGATTGCAAATAACGGGCAAAGGCTCAAACTTTTTTAATAGAATGGTAGCCTGCAAAAGGTAAGACCCCACGGATGATTACAAAGTTTGGAAAGTGGTAATTTTGTGGAAAAGGTACATTGAAATGTAATGACCCCATCCTCTCTCTCAACTTGGAATTCCTGAGCAAAGGCTTCCGTTGAAATGTGTTGAACTTCTTCATGATAAACAGATGACTGCTGATGATCAAGTCTTGTCTGATGTAGTTACTTGCCATGAATCCCTAACTTTTGCCTGGACCTCCCTTTCGGGTTTTCAGTCCACCGGGTATTTTATTCTGTTTATGTCTCTAATTTTTGCCTGGACCGCCCTTTCGGGTTTTCAATCCACCGAGACGCTCTTTTTTGCCTAAGCCGCCCTTTCGGGTTTTCAACTTAGCGAGTTGTTCTTTTATTATTTTTAGGCGAATTATTTCTTGACTACATCAGCATTCACGAGACGTGGGAGCTCTTCTCCATCCATAGTTGCAAGAATTAATGCACCGCCAGAGAAGGCTTTCTTAACAACTTATGGTCCTTCGAAATTAGGAGTCCACTTGCCCCTTGAATCGGAGGTGAAAGACAAGATCCTTTTGAGCACGAGGTCGCCTTCTCTGAATACACGAGGTCGAACCTTCTTATCAAAAGCTTTCTTCATTCTTTTCTGATATTGCTGACCATGGCATAAAGCCGTCATTCTCTTTTCTTCTATCAAATTCAATTGATCAAACCTGCTCTGACACCAATCAGCCTCAGATAACTTGGTTTCCATTAAAACTCTCAATGATGGAATCTCAACCTCAACGGGGAGCACTGCTTCCATACCATAAACCAAAGAAAAGGGGGTTGCCCCGGTTGAAGTACGAACAGATGTACGGTACCCATGCAAAGCAAATGGGAGCATCTCGTGCCAGTCCTTGTACGTAACAACCATCTTTTGCATAATCTTTTTAATATTCTTATTTGCTGCTTCAACAGCTCCATTCATCTTTGGCCTATAAGGCGAAGAGTTGTGATGTTCAATCTTGAAGCTTTCACACAGTTCTCTCATCATGTTATTATTCAGATTCGAGCCATTATCAGTGGTGATCTTGCTCGGTACACCATATCTGCAGATGATGTTGTTCTTGATAAATCTAACCACAACTTGCTTTGTCACATTAGCATATGAAGCAGCTTCTACCCACTTGGTAAAATAATCAATTGCTACCAGAATGAACCGATGTCCATTCGAAGCCTTGGGTTCAATCATGCCAATCATATCAATACCCCACATAGAGAAAGGCCATGGAGAAGAAATAACATTGAGAAGTGTCGGAGGCACGTGAATCTTGTCAGCATACACTTGACACTTGTGACACTTCTTTACAAACTTGTAGCAATCAGATTCCATTGTCAGCCAATAGTAACCTGCTCTAAGCATCTTTTTAGCCATCGAATGTCTATTGGCATGAGTACCAAAAGAACCTTCATGAATTTAATGCATCAACATGTTTGCTTCGTGTCTATCCACGCATCTGAGCAAAACCATGTCATAATTTCTCTTATACAAAACATCAGCACTGATGAAGAAACTGCCAGCCAATCTCCTCAAAGTTTTCTTATCCTTATTTGATGCCCCAAGTGGGTACTCTTGAGTCTGAAGGAAATGCTTAATATCGAAATACCAAGGCTTTTCATCTGTTGATTCCTCAACTGCAAATACATGAGCAGGTCTATCAAGACGCCTGATTGTAATCCGAGGCTCCTCATTATGGAAATTCACTTTGTACATGGAGGACAATGTGGCTAAAGCATCAGCCATCTGATTCTCATCTCGAGGGATGTGGTGGAATTCAACTTTGTTGAAGAATGTCAATAGCCTTCTGGCGTAATCTTTGTAAGGGATTAAACCAGGATGACGCGTTTCCCATTCTCCTTTAATCTGATTAATCACAAGCGCAGAATCTCCATAAACATCAAGAATCTTAATTCTCAGATTAATGGCTTCTTCAAGCCCCATGATGGAAGCTTCATACTCAACAATATTATTTGTACAATCAAAACATATCCTTGCAGTGAAAGGAACATGCGATCCTTGCGGAGTTATAATAATGGCACCAATACCATGGCCATGAACATTGGAAGCTCCATCAAAAATTAAACCCCATTTGGATCCAGGATCTGGTCCTTCTTCTGGCTACGGTTCATCCCAGTCTTGAGCTCTCAAATACATTATATCTTCATCTGGGAAGTCCATTCTGATAGATTGATGGTCATCAATTGGTTGGTGAACGAGATACTCTGCCAACACGCTTCCTTTCACGGCTTTGTGAGCTCGGTATTCAATATCATATTCTGATAACAACATATGCCAGCGAGCAACCCTTCCGGTTAACGCAGGTTTTTCAAATATGTACTTAATCGGATCCATTTTGGAAATCAATAGGGTGGTGTGGTTCAACATATACTGTCTCAGTCGGCGAGCAGCCCACACCAAAGCACAATAAGTTTTCTCAAGCAGCGAGTATCTTGTTTCGCACTCGGTAAACTTTTTGCTAAGGTAGTATATTGCATACTCTTTTCGACCGGACTCGTCATGCTGACCCAACACGCATCCCATTGAATTTTCAAGTACTGTGAGGTACATAATCAAAGGTCTTCCTTCGACTGGGGGAAGCAAAATGGGAGGTTCAAGCAAATATTCTTTGATGTTGTCAAAAGCTTTCTGACAATCTTCATTCCACACACATCCCTGATTTTTCTTTTACAACTTGAAGATTGGCTCACAAGTAGCAGTCATATTGGAAATGAACCTGGAGATATAATTCAAACGTCCGAGGAAACCTCTCACTTGTTTCTCAGTCTTTGGTGCTGGCATTTCCTGAATTGCTTTAACTTTATCAGGATCTACTTCAATTCCTCTCTGACTGACAATGAAACCCAATAATTTTCCGGAACAGACACCAAAAGTGCATTTGTTTGGATTTAAGCGGAGACAATACTTTCTCAAACGCTGAAACAACTTTAAAAGATCCTCCATGTGCCCTTCCTCTGACTGGGACTTGGCAATCATGTCATCCACATAAACCTCAATTTCTTTGTGCATCATATCATGGAAAAGAGTGGTCATGGCCCTCTGATATGTCGCGCCAGCATTCTTCAACCCAAAAGGCATTACTTTGTAGCAGAATGTCCCCCATGGCGTAATAAAGGTTGTCTTTTCCATGTCTTCAGGTGCCATCTTAATCTGGTTGTATCCTGAAAAACCATCCATGAAGGAGAAAACCTCAAACTTTGTCGTGCTATCTACCAACATATCAATGTGAGGTAGAGGAAAATCATCTTTCGGACTGGCTTTATTCAAATCTCTATAATCAACACACATGTGAACTTTTCCGTCTTTCTTCGGAACAGGCACAATATTGGCAATCCATTGAGGATATACAGAAGTGACAAGGAAACCTGCGTCTATCTGCTTTAAGACCTCATTCTTAATTTTCTCCGCCATATCGGGATGACTCCTTCTTAGCTTTTGCTTGACAGGAGGACATTCAGGTTTCAACGGCAAACGATGCTCCACAATATCCGTGTCCAACCCAGGCATGTCTTGGTAGGACCACGCAAAAATGTCAACATACTCTTTAAGAAGCTCTACCATCCTCTTCTTAACATCTTGATCATGCAGTGCCCCAATCTTGACTTCCTTCTTATCCTCTTCAGAACCCAAGTTGATGACTTCCAATGACTCTTTATATGGCGGAATGGTGTCTTCCTCGTGCTCAAGCCGTCGGGAAATCTCATCAGGAATAAATTCATCACTCTCTTCTTCCGCCTCATACACAGGACACTCGAAGTTAGGAGAGGGTGCAGGGTCATTACTTTCAACGGTTTTATTGATTAATCTGCACAAGTGATTATTATTTCAGGAAAAGGAAAGATATATGCAAACATGTAGTCGTGCAGATTATGGAAAATGAAAACATTTTTTAAGGTTTTTTGTGTTACCACTTTCCAGAAAAAGAAAAAAGATAAAAAGCATGTATATAGAAACAAAATGACTTTTATTGATGATTTTAATGTTTAAAACAAACAGGAAAAAGCCCCAACAACTTCACTTTCATCTTGGGCAGAATGAAAGGATTTTGAAAAACATAAAAGCAAATTACTTTGAAACATGAGTACACTCAGGAATGTCAATGGTGATCCAGTTCTTAATCATCTTTCCATGGGTCAGAAAGCTTGGCACTTCTGGCTCTGATTCGTCTTTAATAATAGCGTTCACTTCTGGAGGAGTCGGATGTAGAAACCCAGCACTATGGAACATCTCCTGATAAGGACGAAAAGCAGATTCAGGCTTCATCACAGACTTGTTTGAGGCAGAAAATCCCAGACCAGCTCTATTCTTGTTCTCTTGCAGACTCACCACTTGTCCCCATACTCCTGAATGTCCATTCTGAACCACCAGCTGAGCGTCTTTGAAGGAGGCAATGGAAGCTTCATCCTTTTTGAATTCATCATTAACAGACAAGGCTTGGAATGCAGTTCCAATGACTACTTCATCAGCCTCTATGGTACGGAACGAAGAGAGATGATTAATCAGCAAAGCTTGTTCTCCATTTACAACGACCATCTTTCCATCTTTCACAAATTTCAACTTCTGGTAAAGAGTCGAAGTAACGGCCCCAGCTTCGTGGATGCATGGGCGTCCCAATAAGCAACTGTATGCAGGAAAGATGTCCATCACTTGAAAAGTAATCTTGAAGATAAACGGTCCAATACTAATAGGCAAATCAACTTCTCCAACCACTGATTTCTTTGATCCATCGAAAGCTTTGACAATCACATTGCTAAATCTCATTGGTGTGCCACCATAAGACAGCTTAGCAAGAGTGGATTTTGGCATGACATTCAACGATGAGCCAGTATCGATCAGCACATTAGACATTGAGTCCTCTTTGCAACTGACAGAGATGTGCAAAGCCAAATTATGATTTCTTCCTTCCTCAGGCAAATCTTCATCACTGAAGCTCAAATTGTTACACGCAGTGATATTACTCACAACCCCATTAAACTGATCCAGCGTCACATCATGATCCACAAAGGCTTGATCAAGTATTTTCATCAAAGAATCCCTATGAGCAGGAGAACTCGTCAGCAGTTCCATTATAGAGATCTTGTACGGAGTACGATGCAACTGATCCACAATCTTATAATCACTCATCTTGATAAGCTTCAAAATCTCATCCATCTCCTTTCCTGAAGATGACCCAGCATTCACCTTTCTCGCATCATTATTGTTCACGGGCACTTGAAAAGGATTCCTCTGGACATCCACAACTGTTTGGGGTTGAGTAAAAACTCGTCCACTTCTAGTCACTCTACTAACATCTGCTATATTCTCAATAGAAGACAGAGGCTTAATCTCGACTTCTTTTCCAGCCTCCAGCATGGTGGCATTGTATTTGTAAGGTACAACTTTGTCAGAGCTATAGGGTACAGATCCAGGAAAACATATCACAAGAGGTTCTACAGCAGCTTTTCCATAATAACCAATCTCTAAACATTCCGGGATTTCAAAGCATGGCTCAATCACATTGACATCATCTTCATCTTTATCCCTCAGAATCTCAATGAGCCTTTGATCTATCATCTCTTGTAAGTCTCTTCTCACAACGTAACATCCTCGAGGATTGACTGAACAAATCCTACAAGCAGCATGATTATGCTCATAATGACTATACTCACATAGAGTGGCATGCATCTCTACCAATGATCCTCTGATATGTTCCACACGATAAATCTTATACTTCCCAGGACACCCATACACCATGTTCACAGCAGACGCTTCATGAGTTGGCAATGGATTGTTCTGCACATTTGGGCCAATATCACGGAAGGAAAGCATACCCGAACAAACCAATCTCTGAACTTCATTCTTCAGAGGCCAACAATTTTCTAAATCATGCCCAGGAGCATTCTGATGAAAAGCACAAGTGGCATCAGCTTTGTACAACCAAGGGAGTTTCTCTGGAACAGGAGGCGGTGACCTTGGTTGAACCAATTTCTAATGAATTAGTGCAGGATACAGTTCAGTATATGTCATGGGGATAGGATCAACATTAACTCGAGGATACGGATTCCGCCTTGCTGGTTGTTGATTAACAGGAGCTATAGGCACTGAATTCACAACAGGAGTTACTGACGCTACTTGTTGAGATTGATTTCTGAATCGACTATTCCTCCCATGAGAAACAGCGTTAGCATCTGATTCTTTCTTCTTCTGGAATGAAGAACCATACTTCTTCGCACCACCGGATGAATTGTCATTCCAAACCAGACGACCTTCTCGCACAGCTTCTTCCAGTCTAACACCCATACCCACCATTTCGGTGAAGTCTACAGGAGCACTTGCAATCATCTTCTCATAGTAGAATGGACCAAGAGTCTTCAGGAAAATCTTAGTCATCTCTTTTTCTTCCATCGGAGGAATCACTTGGGCAGCAACCTCACGCCATCTCTGAGCATATTCCTTGAAGGATTCCTTCTCTTTCTACATCATAGCTCGCAATTGATCTCGATCAGGAGCCATGTCCACATTATACTTATATTGTTTCACAAACGCCTCAGCTAAGTCATTAAAAGTGCGAATATGGGTGCTATCAAGGCCCATGTACCACTTAGAAGCAGCTCCAGTCAAACTGTCTTGGAAATAGTGGATCAATAGACGTTGATCATCAGTGTGAGTGGACATCTTTCTTACATACATCACCAAATGTGCCTGAGGACAAGAATTTCCCTTATATTTCTCAAATTCAGGCAGCTTGAACTTAGCAGGTACTTTCACATTGGGAACAAGGCAAACATCATGCACATTCTTTCCAAACAGTTCTTTCCCACGCAGGGCTTTCATCTCTTTCTGCAGTTCTTCAAACTGATCTTGGAAACCATCCATTCTGTCATGAATTTCACTTGGAGCAACGTCATAAATGGGCTCTGGGACAAAAGGACTAGTATGAACAATAGGAGATGTGTTGACCATAACAGGAGTCAACGGACGAGTCATCTCTGGAACAGACAGATAACCTTCAGGCATACCCCGGGGATATCTGTAATCCTCGGTTTTTGTGGGATGCGAACTGACTCTTCTTTTTATTTTTGAGTTGTGAAAATCAGAGAGTCGCCACCGACTTTTATTTTATCCAATTAAGGAAAGGTTTATAAAAGAAACAGAAAAAGACCTTAAAGAGATTTTGGGTTTGGGGGTAGGTTATACAAAGGGAAGGTGTTAGCACCCTTTGTATCCATGGTTATCCATGGGCTCTTAATTGCTTAGCTCACTTGTTTGAATCGTTTGTCTTGCTTTGAAATGCTTGTATGTGGTTTTAAATATTTTTGTAAAGAGTTAACTTTGTAATGATCCTTGTGCGGATGTATACAAAGTATATATCTTTCGAAAGATATTTTGATAGTTTGGAAAAAAAAAGATTTTTAACTTTTTAATGATCCTTGTTTGGATATATACAAAGTGTAATCCTTTGAAAGTTTATTTTGTAAAAATTTTTTGATTGAGCAAGCAATTAGGATTTTTAACTTTTTAATAATCCTTATTTTAAGAGGTGCAAGTGTGATTGTGTTTTGTTTCAGATATTTTTTGTCTTTGAAATTAGTGATCTAGCGCTTCAGTTATTATTCTTGCCATACACGCAGTTTTATATGTACAGAAATTTAAAGTGCGGGAATGTAAAATGCAGAAAGTAAATCTACGCTATTACATCGATTGTGCGAGAAATGTAAACTACGCTATTTACATGAATTTGACAACCTATACACTTATCTATGAATTTAAATTGCAATAAGATAAAGGGAAAATATTTTTGGATTTTTGGATGGTTGATTTTAATTAAGATTAAGGCATAATTAATTTAATTAAAAGGTCAAAAATTAGAAATAAATTTTAAACCTAAAAAATTAAGTCTAAAATATGTCCAAATTGCTTGTTAATTAATTTTAAAAATAAAATTAATTTTTTTTGTGATTTTTGAAATTGTTTTGGAGATTATTAAGCTAATTAACATATAATTATACAAATAATTATACACATAAATTATACTTAAAGAGAAAAATATTCTAAATATGTACAAAATTAGTTTATAATATATAAACCTAATTTAATAAAAAGAAAATATTTTTTTCTGATTTTTTTGATAAGTTAAAAATTATTGAAATGGAAATATATGAATATATATTGATTAATTAAACAAAATATTTTAATTATTAAGAAAAATAAAATATTTTGTGTCAAAAATTAATACAATATTATAATACCCTAAAAATATTTTTTGCATATTTTTCTGATTTTTAAAAATATTTTTAAATAATTTTGCAAAGAAAATTAAATGAAATAGAAAAATAAATTAAAACTGTGATCCTGTGTGGTTGATTAGAGGGTCTATGGTATGGATGCGTGTTTTGGTGCGTTTGATGTGCAATCAGGTTGATCATGTGGCTCAGATGTTGAGGGTGCATGGAAAGATGATGGAAAGCGCACATGGGAACCAAGAATTTAAAAAAGGACTGGCGCGCGCGTTCTAGCCAACCAGAGCTTGCCACGCCTTCATCTTCTTCCTCTCTCCGTTGCTATAGGCTCTGCAACTGTAGGTAAAGCTTTTAGTGACGGTTTTCGTCCGTAGCTACAAGACCTGAACATGTCAAAATTTCATACAAGCAATATAAATTATTTAGGAGACCATGGTTAAGCTTAAAATCGTCCCCTGAGTTCAAATATGCCACTGGTTTCTTCTAATTTTGCCTAAATCAAAGGATCCCAAATTTTAGCTTAAGAACCCTAAAATGGTATATGCTACAAACAGCCATTAAAACTCAATTAAAGCTCCAAAAACGATCAGAGCACCAAACTAAACACAAATATGGGATTACATCTTATTGAATATGCATGAATAATCAAATTCGTGTTGGTTTATGTTTGAGCAAACCGTGAGCTAGAGTGCTTGATTCAGTGAGTTTCAAGGCTTGAAATTGATTTGGATAGGTTCAGTGATGCTTAAGGATCGTGTTTGAGTGTTTAGTTTGGATTGAAATTAACTTAAACTCAGAATTCGAAATTTAGCTTTCTTTGAAAATTTCAAGTTGATACAAGTGTGATACAAGCATGCTATTGATTCAGAATTCGTGTCTCTCTTGTTGCTGAAGTGTTCTAAGCATTTTATAGGCAATAGAGGTGCTGCAATCTTAAGCTAACAAGCATTGATTGTCTTTGAACTTTTGAATTTTTTAATATAAAAACTTTGAATTTCTTGGCCATGGCTTTAATTTTCTTCACCCCTCTTGACATAGGTCCTCTGTGCCTCTATGCTGCAGAAGTTAAGCTAACTTGGTGACTCAAGCTAAGGACAAAAGCTTTGGATAATTGTCTTGAACCATTTCTTTTTTAATTTAACTTTAAATGTAATAAAATTAAATTAAAAAAGAAACAAAAAATGTCATGGGCCTAATGTTTGTCGTGGGAGGCCTTTAACATCATTAGAAACATGTTTGGATCATGAAAACTTGGCCTCTTTTGAAAAAAAACAAATTTGATCAATGTTGGTTTCATGCATTTTTCCAAAAAATAGCCAACTTCAACAAGGCATATCTCCCTCAATTTTGATCATATGAAGGAGTTCTTGTACTTTTTAGAAACCTCAAGATGTCCTCTACAAGCTACTTTGGAAGATTTTTTGCATTTGGAGAAGTTATCTTGAAGTTATGGGCTTTGACAAAAAACCATTTTTTGTTGACTTTGAAAATGACCTGTAATGTCTTGGCTCATATTTTCCAAATGGTAAACTCAATGATCATGAGACCAATTCTATTTGAAAGATAATTGAATTTACTTCAAAATGAGCTTTGGTTGGAATTTTTTGGATGAATGAGGAGAGAGTTATGGCCGGTCAAAGTTCAGTTGACTTTTTAGGAGAAAACCCTAATTTTGAAACTTGGAGTTTTGTCGATTTCTGAACTTTTCTTGATGAATTATGATCAACCATTGATCAAATGATGAATATTTTGACAAAATATGGATGTTGACAAAAAATTGCATTTTTGACTGTCTGTTGACTTTTCGGTCAAACTGGTCGTCTGCTGACTATTTGAGTTGTTGACTGTGCGTCCGAGCGAATTGAAGTTTGAAAATTTGTCTGATGGTACTTTGAGACATATGGAGATCCATGAAATCCATTTGAGGTCTCAAAAAACTTGTTCTCCAGAAAAAACAAAAACCCTAATTAGGGACTGTTTGTGTAGGAGACAGTTAGGCGTACCTGATTTTTGTGTAATGTTGAGTCTCTGCTGATCTTGTGATTATCAGAAGACTTCTAGAACAAAAACCTTGGAACTTTGAAATGTGAAAGATTGATTTGAATGATGATCCAAAACACGGAGAATCGTGATGTCATCGGTTTTGACTGTTAACTGGCTGTTCGGGTATTAACATAGCAGTTAAAGGGAAAACTTAACAGTTAAAGTTAATTTTTTTCTTTTGTTTTTGTTGTGTTAATGGTGAGAAATTATTTACATGATTTGTTAGAAAGACACAAACATAATAAATAATTAAAATATACCGTACGCGAACGAAATTACCGATAATAAAATTGAAAAGGATTTAATGCATAGAAATAAATATTTAACTAGCAATAAATACACGTAATATTATCTTGATAATTAAACGATGGTATACCAAATAGTATAATATTTAATACTAACAGTACAAATATTACATAAAAATGTAACAAACAGTACGACAAATATAATGAACGGTACATTATTTGAAAGTGAAAGATACGACAAACTTTAAATATGACGATTAAAGACCCATGCTATAAACAACAGAAAATAGATGCACGGAAGTGTAAGCATCCCAGGTCCGCATTTCTCAGGACTATGCAGACAGAAGAAAGACATGATCACCGTAAAAACAGTGATGACCATAAGAAAAAATGTATCTACCCACTTTGCCATTTTTTGCCGGGGAAGAAGAGGAAATAATTATGAGATAGTATGATAGAAATTTGGGGGATGAATGAAATTTGATGTGAGATTTTATGGAAAAAATTAGAGGTATTTATAGAGAGAAAATAAGGATGGAGACGTTGGGGAGAATGAAGTGTTACCGTACAAAAAAGGAAAGTTTGAATGATAGTAGGTTTTGAAAGAAAGTGTATGGTAGGGTTTGAAAAGAAAGATGTATGGAATAAAGTTAGGATTTGATTTGAAAGAAAGAGATTTGAAAAGAAAGAAAGAGATTTGAAAACAATAATTTAGTACAAAAATTAGTGGGAAACAAAAAACAATAATAATTTAATTGTTACCAGTACAGTCTGAATCCCCGGACTCTGTGCCTGCAAAATTTAATTCTGTACCAATTGCGTCAGTACTATTTATCTGCAAATAAATCTCAAATAAACAGCGTGTGTGAAGTGATAAACAGTACTTGGCGTTTGTGTAAGAATAAATTCAACAACGAACCAAAATACCGTATAAGAATATTCTAAAAAACTGAGTATTCATAAAATCAGGATATTTATGAAATAAAATCCAAGATTATATGAAACTCCAAATTTTAGACAGAAGTCTGTTACCTTCTCTTTGAAAAAAGATGCGGGCAAATTTTGGGGTACAACAGTTGCCCCTATTCAATCTTCTTAAACCTGAAGAGACCGATTGAATCTGAAGGTAGAAGATGATTGAATATTTAGATGCCCTGAAAATTTGCACTTACCTCCACCGGAAGTAATGTTGGAATTTGCATTGAATGCGTCTTAAGAAATATCGTTGGCGGATCAAAACATTACCTGAGATGGGCTTTCAGATGCCATCTAGTGAATGTGTTGATGGTTTGTTCATCAGAATGAATCCATTGATTATATCTTGATGAAGGATTTAAATCTCTGTGTTGACCGTTACGGAACCGTCCGAGGTTACCGTTTTAAATCTTGGAGGTTGATCGTTACAGAACTGTCCAAAGTTTTCGCTTTAGATTTTGAATGTTGATCGTTATGGAACCGTCCGAGGTGTCCGCTTTTAGATCTTGAAGATTGATTGCTTTAAGGAACCGTCTGAGGAATCGACTTAGATCCGGAGGTAGATCATTAAGGAACCGTCCAAGGTATCGACTTAGATCTGAAGGTAGATCATTAAGGAACCGTCCAAGGTATCGACTTAGATCTAAAGGATTTGAAGTTTTTTATTCGACTGTGGTATCGTCTGGAAGCGTCAGAATGAGTCACCATTAGACCGTATCTGCTTTGTTTGTTTACAGTTGATAAGTGATTTGGAAAGAGAGAGCCCTTCAGAGTGAATCTTTGGTTTGATTATATCTGAGAGGAATGCTTGTCTGGACAGAACCCAGGAGAATATTGCATGTGATTGAGAATAACTTGTTGAGGATATTCGTCCACCTGAAAAACCAAGTTAGTGACATGCAATGTCATGATGCATGTAATGTATATGTTGAGATTCTCAAACTAAATGAGAACCGTGCATGTTATGTATGCGTTTGTCATGAAACATTATATGCTATGTATGAATATGCGTATGATGTATGATGTATGGACATGACTTATGCAGTTTAGAGCATATCAAACTTCTGGTTGGGAAAATAAATCCCTGCTTGTTATTTCGGAAACGATGGCATTATGACCGTTGATGATCTTTGCTATCTCGTTCGAGTATTGATCAGTGCATTTTAATGCACGTTCTTCCATGTTTGTACTCAAGCATTTCTTCGGTTTGTTTTATTTATTTTTATGTTTTAATATGTTTTTATATTTTATTTTATTTTTGCACTTATTTGTTTTTCGTATTAATTTTTCAGCATTAACAGACTGCACGGAAACGATCGTATCTGGAGTTCCGGGAGTCCGATTGAGGCGTTCTAATAATCTCCGGAAAGCTAAGAGAAAGAGCTACAATTCTTATGTTGGAGTCGAAGTCAGAATCGGACTGTAGAAGGGCCAGAATATTCGTTGAAGTTGCAGCACTAGTTTTAGTTAAGTTTCGGGTCAATTAGTTTTGGGCCTGGGTCGTATGTTTGACCCAGTTGGGTTTTAAAACGGGTTGTCTCTTTCCCCTTAGGTTAGGCAGCCGCGGTTACTGTAGAATCATCTTCCATTCACGAATTTTGAGAGCTTTCACGATTTGCTATGGAGAACTAAACCTTCCGGACGAATTTACTGTATTCAGGTTCAATACTTTGAGATTGTTATAACTACAAATAGAATTCTATTCCTTTCAATAATATTATATGATCATTGTTTGATTAATTCGATTTCCTTATAATATTGTTGATTAAATTTGAATTGATACATGTTCTTGACTTTTGATCGCAATTCGACTCTGCTTAACCGTTAAATTGCGATATCTTTAACCGTATGCTTAATCCGGCAATAGGAATATGTATCTTACGATGTCGATCACGCTTGTTGAATGATATTGTGTTCAAATAGGATAGAGATCGTAGTTGTATCAATTGATGATAAGTAGAACCCGAAGCAGTGAATTCGTTTGCCTTTTAATCACTTATTTTCAAAACAGCTTATTTTATAATCACTTATTTTAAGCACTTTTTCTATAAATCGAACCTGAACCAAACCCCCCCCCCCCAATTTCGACTTACATTCAGTTAATAAAATCAAGAATCCTTGCGATACGACTCGAGCCATTGTCGTTGTACTACGTTTTACAAAATACTCGTTTTTGACCCGCGCGCGACAGCGGATCAAATTGGCGCCGTTGCCGGGGATTCTTGTGAATATTAACTGATATTAGAGTCTTAGGTGTAGTGTTTGTGCGTTTTGGCCATAGGTTCCTCGC
Source organism: Vicia villosa (assembly GCF_029867415.1). Taxonomy (NCBI): domain Eukaryota; kingdom Viridiplantae; phylum Streptophyta; class Magnoliopsida; order Fabales; family Fabaceae; genus Vicia; species Vicia villosa. The sequence continues at coordinate 190,283 of NW_026705588.1, forward strand.
GGTTTCGGCCATAACGCCTCTAGAGTCGAAAAAATCGGTTTTTGGGAAAATTTCACCGTTTCAAAAATCTGTCCCAACAGTTAGGTGTGAAAAAAATCCCTGATCAAAAGTCACTTACTACAAAGTAGTTATGTGACAAACTTTTCAAATCGCGAAAAAAGCCTTAGATTATTTTAATGATTTATTTTCTGTTTTCATAGAGTCGAAAAATTCCGAAAAAAATATCAAAATTTTATTTTTACGTCATTAGATTATTTTCGGTGTCAGTTTATTTTTTTGAATTATTTTTAATCGATTTGCTTCATTGTGTTGTTTTAGGAACATAGTTGGCATTTTCACGATTGTTGCTGCATTGCTGTGCACTAGTCCTGGCTACTAGGTCTTCCTGTCCTGAACTTGTTGCTTTTGATCCTGAGGTAGAGAGAACCTTGCACACACTTCGTAGAGTAGGCCAGGCTAGCAATAGTTCACCTTCACCGACCATAGTTGTGTCCGATTCTGAGTCTGACTATTTGCATAATTTGTTTGATTCTGATTCTGAATTTTCTTTTGAAATGGCTGAAAATAGAACTCTAAGGCAACTTGCAGCCCCTGATGTTAATTATAATGGCTTGTGTATTGAATATGATGCTGTTGCTGTTCCTTTTGAATTAAAATCGGGTTTAATACACTTGTTGCCAAAGTTTAATGGTCTTGCAGGTGAGGATCCACACAAACATTTGAAGGAATTCCAGGTGGTGTGCTCTACACCATTGAAGCCCGAAGGTATCACTGAAGATCATATCAAACTTCGTGCTTTTCCTTTTTCTTTGCAGGGTGCAGCAAAGGACTGGATATATGATCTCGAACCGAATTCAATCACAAGCTGGAATGCTCTGAAGAGAGTGTTCTTGGAGCGATATTTTCCTGCATCTAGAGCTGCTTCAATCCGAAAAGAGATTTGTGGTATTAGACAAGATAACGAGTCATTGGGTGAGTACTGGGATAGGTTCAAGAAGTTAGTTTCAAGCTGTCCTCAACATCAGATTACCGAACAACTTCTCATTCAGTACTTTTACGAGGGGTTGTTACCTATGGATAGAAACATTCTTGATGCTGCTAGTGGTGGAGCACTTGTTAACAAAACTCCAGCTGCTGCCAGAGCCCTCATTGAAAATATGTCCTTAAATTCCTAGCAGTTCACCACTCGAACCAATTCTGTCCAAACCAAGGGTGTACATCAAATTCAAGGTTCCTCGAACAGAGCTTTAGAAACCAGACTTGATGAGCTGACCGCTTTAGTCAAACAACTTGCAGTAGCGAAACCTCAAACAACAACTGTATGTGGCATTTGTACAGCTCATGATCATCCCACTGATACTTGTCCTCTTCTGAAAGATGATACTGTTACCGAGCTGCCTCAAGCTTATGCAGCCAACCTTTACAACCAGAACAGGTACAACAACACCCCTGACTTGTCTACCAACAAATATCACCCCAATTGGAGGAATCATCCCAACCTTCGATATGGAAATCAGCAGCCTTCCCAACAACAGCTTACCGTTCCATTACCCCAGCCACATCACACCCCACCAGCTACTACTTCCGGACCATCCTTGGAAGATCTTGTTAAGCAAATGGCCGTGAACAACATTCAGTTTCAACAAAGAACCGGCACTAGCATTCAGACCTTGACCACACAGATGGGACAACTTGCTACTCAAATAAATAATATGCAAGCTCAAGGTTCGAACCAACTTCCAGCACAGACTGTTGTCAATCCGAATGGTAATGCTAATGTGAGCGCTATTTCTTTGAGATCCGGAAAGGTTACAGAACCAGCCCCTGAAAAAAATAAAAAAATCATTGAGGTAACTTCTGAACTTTCTTCTTCTGAACCTCCTCCAGTTGAGCTTTCTTCTCCTTCTTCTATTGTGGTCGGAACTGAAAAAAATAAAGAAAAGGAGTATGTGCCAGCAGTTCCTTTCCCACATAGAGTTCTGAAAAATAAGAGAATTGAGGAGGGAGACAAAGAAAAAGAAATGTTGGATATGTTCAGGAAAGTAGCGGTAAACATTCCGCTTCTTGATGTGATTAAGCAAGTTCCAAGGTATGAAAAGTTTCTGAAGGATCTATGTACAAACAAGAGAAAAGTGAAAGGAAGTGAAAGAGTCAACTTGGGAAGAAGCATCTCTGCTTTCATTCAGCTCGAACAAAGTGTTTCGGTCATCTCTCAGGTCTTGCCACAAAAGTGCAAGGACCCGGGAACTTTTACTATTCCTTGTATCATCGGGGATAAGAAATTTGATAATTGTTTGCTTGATTTAGGAGCGGGCATTAATGTTATGCCTACTTCTATTTATAATAACCTTTGCCTTGGTCCCATGCAGCATACAGGTTTAATCGTTCAACTGGCGAACAGGAGCAATGCACGTCCCACCGGCATAGTGGAAGACGTCCTCGTTCAAGTTAACGATTTAATTTTTCCTGCAGATTTTTACATTCTGGACATGGAAGGAGAAACTAAGTCAAGCAGAGCTCCCATCATCTTAGGCAGACCGTTCATGAAAACGGCGAAGACAAAAGTTGATGTTGATGATGGAACCATGTCCATGGAATTTGGTGACATCGTCGCAAAATTTAATATCTTCGATGCCATGAAACACCCTGTGGAGGAGCATTCGGTTTTTAACATTGAGTTGATTTCTGAACTAGTTGATGAGAGTTATTCTGAATTATTTGCACTTGATTTTCCATCTCTCTCTGATTTTGATGATGATTATTCATGTCCTGACTACACTGCAACTTGATCAGGGAGTCCTTCTTTCCTTCTCTCTACTTTATTAGTAATGTCCTTTCATTGAGGACAATGCTTAGTTTAAGTGTGGGGGAGGAAATCGTGTGTTTTATTTGTTTTTGTTTGTTAGTATTTTGTTTAATTTCAATAAAAAAATGCATCTTCTTGAAAGTTTTAGGCTACACACTGATTTGAGTCGGGTTTGCGGAGACTTGGGAAAAATTCACAAGATCGGTATCGTTCTAACACCGTAAGTCTCCTGCATACGGAAATTGATTTGAATTTGTTATTATGTTTTAGCCTTAATTTCTCATTCTTTGACAGCTCTTGAGTAGTTTATTTCAGCAGTCGGCACCATCTCTCACACACTTTACGCAGGAAGCCGATGAATATAAGTGAATGTTCCGAAAAGAAAAGAAAAAAAAAAGAGAAAAGAAAAAGGTAATACACCTTCTAAGTTTGGTGATCCTCACCCGGTCACTTAACCCAACGGTTGTGTAATCTTAAAAAAAAAAGTTTTCAAAACTCTTTGTTAGTTGGTTCAGCGGTTTCTGGTGCTGAACTTGGTAGGGAGGATTACGGTCCGATCCCCCGCAACTACATATGAGTAAGCAAAGGGTTATGCCACGCAAGTACCGGAACCCCGTGCAAAAGGATCAGAGTCACTAACCGGTTGTCCTGCTATAAGTGTGTGGAGATAACGGGCTTAATGTGATTGCGCCTGAATGAAAAAGAGCAAAAAAGATGAGTAAGTTAGGCTATGGTATAATAATATGATTTGAATTGGTTTGTGTATTTAGGAGGCTTATGTCTGCATATTTGTGGTTAGTGTTCTTACGATGTCCTTAGTGTGCAAGATATATGTCGATGCAAACTTACCCAAAGAAGATTTGTAGCCTAGAATGAGTAACTGTTGATGTATTTCTGCTTTCTTTTCATTTTGCTCGGAGTGCAAAAGTTCAAGTGTGGGGGAATTTGATCAGTGCATTTTAATGCACACTCTTCCATGTTTGTACTCAAGCATTTCTTTGGTTTGTTTTATTTATTTTTATGTTTTAATATGTTTTTATATTTTATTTTATTTTTGCACTTATTTGTTTTTCGTATTAATTTTTCAGCATTAACAGACTGCACGGAAACGATCGTATCTGGAGTTCCGGGAGTCCGATTGAGGCGTTCTAATAATCGCCGGAAAGCTAAGAGAAAGAGCTACAATTCTTATGTTGGAGTCGAAGTCAGAATCGGAGTGTAGAAGGGCCAGAATATTCGTTGAAGTTGCAGCACTAGTTTTAGTTAAGTTTCGGGTCAATTAGTTTTGGGCCTGGGTCATATGTTTGACCCAGTTGGGTTGTAAAACGGGTTGTCTCTTTCCCCTTAGGTTAGGCAGCCGCGGTTACTGTAGAATCATCTTCCATTCACGAATTTTGAGAGCTTTCACGATTTGCTATGGAGAACTAAACCTTCCGGACGAATTTACTGTATTCAGGTTCAATACTTTGAGATTGTTATAACTACAAATAGAATTCTATTCCTTTCAATAATATTATATGATCATTGTTTGCTTAATTCGATTTCCTTATAATATTGTTGATTAAATTTGAATTGATACATGTTCTTGACTTTTGATCGCAATTCGACTCTGCTTAACCGTTAAATTGCGATATCTTTAACCGTATGCTTAATCCGGCAATAGGAATATGTATCTTACGATGTCGATCACGCTTGTTGAATGATATTGTGTTCAAATAGGATAGAGATCGTAGTTGTATCAATTGATGATAAGTAGAACCCGAAGCAGTGAATTCGTTTGCCTTTTAATCACTTATTTTCAAAACAGCTTATTTTATAATCACTTATTTTAAGCACTCTTTCTATAAATCGAACCTGAACCAACCCCCCCCCCCCCCAATTTCGACTTACATTCAGTTAATAAAATCAAGAATCCTTGCGATACGACTCGAGCCATTGTCGTTGTACTACGTTTTACAAAATACTCGTTTTTGACCCGCGCACGACAGCGGATCAAGTATACTCAGCTGGGGAACTTCCTTACGGACCAGGATGCTTTATTGAGGGATATTTGACTACCGCTTGGGGATGAAGGTAACTTGAAGGTTCTGATTTTGATGCACCCTGACTGGGAATAAAAGAGATGGGTAATCCTCTGATGCACTATTTGATCAAGCCTTGATGTGGAGGATCACACGTTCTGGGGATAATGTTCTTGAATAACCCTGCTGGGGAATAAGGAGTAATAAGATTTTTTGGGTCATTTTGTTGGAGAGGGAAATCTCATCGAGGATTCTGCTGAGAAATGTATCTCTGTTGGGGAACTGTTTTTTCTGATGCCCGTGCTCAGTGTCGGTGATAAAACACTCCGTCGGGGAATTAATTGGGCCTTGCTTATCTGGGGATAACTCCTTGAAGATTGCTCTGTGGGGGATATTCCCATGTTGCTGGTTTCGGGATGATGTCCAGATGATTGGGACATTACCTGAATGCTATTCCTGTTTTTCTTATAAACATCAATCATATTCAAATGCATATGTTCATTCAAAATTATCATTGGGACGTTTACGCGTTCAAAACAGAAAAAGTGAAAACATTGATTTTGAGCATGAACTGTATTGATTTGAAAGAGAGCCTTAATAGGCTGATTAGTACAAGGAGACAAAAATCCTAGTAGTAGGAATTTGTCATAAAACTTTGAAAAGTACTTATAAAGGGAAATAGCTATGTGAAAACAATCCAGTCAAGTTTCAACACTGCTATTGCCAATCTGTCTTTGAGTATCTCATCCCTCACTTGTTGGAAGAAAATGATTGGACTGATTGGTGCCTTTGATGTGTTGAACCTTGAAGGTGAGTAGGTAGCCAAACGGGACATAGTCGTACGCTTTATTCCCTAACTTTTGCCTAGGTTGCCTTTTCAGGTTTTCAACCTACCGGGATAATTATTATTTTTTAGTCTCTAATTTTTGCCTGGATCGCCCTTTCAGGTTCTCAATCCACCGAGACGCTCATTTTTGCCTAAGTCGCCCTTTCAGGTTTTCAACTTAGCGAGCTTTTCTTTTCTTTAAGCGAAGTACTTTTTGACTATGTCCGCATTTACAGGGTGTGGGAAATCCTCGCCATCCATAGTGGTAGGCAACATGGCTCCGCCGGAGATTACCTTCTTGATTACAAATGGCCCCTCATAAGTGGGAGTCCACTTGCCCCTGGGGTCACCTTGTGGTAAGATGATGCGTTTTACAACCAAATCGCCGATTTGATATGTCTGACTCTTGACTTTCTTGTTGAAGGTCTTGATCATACGTTTCTGGTACAACTTACCATGACAAATAGCCACAAGCCTCTTCTCATCAATCAAGTTTATCTGGTCCAATCGAGTCTTAATCCAATCGTCTTCGTCTAGATCGGCTTCTTTCATAATCCTTAGGGAAGGAATCTGAATTTCAATTGGGAGAACTGCCTCCATACCATAGACTAAGGAAAATGGAGTTGCCCCTGTTGAAGTACGTGCTGATGTGCGATAACCATGAAGAGCAAAAGGTAACATATCATGCCAGTCTTTGTAGATTAATGTCATCTTTTGTATGATCTTCTTGATGTTCTTGTTCGATGTTGGATTTCGCAATCATATCATTCACATAAACCTCTATTTCCTGATGAATCATATCATGGAACAGAGCTACCATTGCACGCTGATACGTTGCTCCTGCGCTCTTTAAACCAAAGGGCATCACTTTGTAATAAAAGGTTCCCCAGGGTGTTGTGAAGGTTGTCTTTTCTATGTCTTCGGGCGCCATCTTGATTTGATTGTAACCGGAGAATATGTCCATAAAGGAAAATACCTTGCATTGTGTAGTATTGTCAACCAGGACATCGATGTGAGGTAAAGGGAAATCATCTTTGGGGCTTGCCCGATTTAGATCTCTGTAGTCTACACACATTCTGCATTTCCCGTCTTTTTTAGGCACAGGCACAATGTTATCTATCCATGGAGGATAACTCACAACTTTTAGAAAACCAGCATTGAATTGCTTCTCAACCTCGTCTTTAATCTTCTTGGACATGTCGGGCCTACTTCTCCGTAGCTTCTGCTTAACTGGAGTGCTACCTTCTTTAATTGGCAGGCGATGGACCACAATATCTGTGTCGAGACCAGGCATATCTTCATAGGACCAAGCGAATATCTCAACGTAGTCTTGTAACATTTGAATCAGTCTTTGCTTGACACTGTCTTCTAAATCAGCCCCTATCTTGACTTCTTTCTTTTCTTCGTCACTGCCCAGGTTGTTAACCTCAATTGGCTCTTCATGCGGCTGTATAGTCTTGTCTTCCTGCTCTAACAGCCTTGCAAGTTCCCTAGGTACTTCACAATCTTCCTCACTTTCGTCCTCAGTTTGGTAGATCGGATTTTCAAAGTCATGACTGGCAATAGCAGAATCGTTATCAACAGGATCCAGAGTGAATGTGAATCTGCATTTATTATGTGGGTGTGTGTAAGAACACATAACTATTTGAAAATGAATAAAGTAAAGAAAGAAACAAAAAGGATCGCAAAATTTGAATATGCAAACGTCCCATGATTTTATTGAATGAACATATGATCATGGTATGACAAACCCTTATAAAAAGGACCAGTGTGCTTCGGGCAAGGCACCTGGCTTTTAAAGTTCATGGTTCGATAGTACAGGAACCATTTTTATTTTTTGAACATATAAACAACGAAAACAGGAAATTGCATTTACTCCTGATCAAAGGAGATGACATATTCAGCTTCCCAATTGTTCAATCCATTGTTGTGATTAGGGAATATCCAGTTGCTCCAATTGCAGTTGGCTTCTTCGTCTTCCACATCATTGACTTCTTTGGTGACGAGATGAGCTGTTGATCCTTCAGAATGAGCAAGATGCTCTGCTGGATGTGAGAGCCTAGGCTGAGGTACCTCTGTTGGCTGAGAGAGATACTCGATAAGATCGTCCCATCCAGTTGGGATGATGTCTTTGATAGAGACTTGTGCACTCTGGGGAGTAGTGTACTCCAACAGAAAATCATTCTTGCCATTTGGCTTTTCCCAGACTTCTTCATGAGTGACAGGGCTTGTGATTGTCATATTGTCTTGGAAATGTTCATCCCATCCAGTTGGGATAATGTCTTCGATAGCGATTTGTGAGCTCAGGGGAGCGGAATACTTCACCATAAAGTCATACTTGCCACTCGGTTCCCCCAGTGTATCCCAGACTTCTTTTGGATTAGGTGGACTTTGGTATTGCTTAGCAATGGAACCAGTGATACTTATGTCATCTTCGAACTGATCATCCCATCTAGTTGGGACAATGTCTTCAATGGCAATCAAAGAACTGTGAGGAGCAGTGTACCTCACTAGAAAGTCGTACTTACCGCTTGGTTCTCCCAAAGTATCCCAAACCTCCTTGGAAACGGGTGGAACTTCATTTGGATATTGCTTAGTAATATGGTTCGAGATCACTTCGTCGTCTTCAATAGCATTTACTCCTTGGCTGATAAAATGGGACATTAATCCTCCAGAACGAGGACTTTGATCATTATTCTGAGTTCCATTAGCATAGCCCAGACCTAGCTTATCGAACTTGTAAGGCACATCAAGGAGTTGTCCCCATACTGTGCAACCACCCTCTTCGATCACAGCCTTAGCATCTTTGAGAGAAGCCATTGTTGGAGTTATTCTTATAGCAGGAGTAGCAGAAATATGTTTGGCAGTAGAGATAGCTAGAGGGACCACCTCAAAAGATTGGCAGGGAGTTTCGATGAATTCACCATCCATCTCAACATACTTGGAGTTACTCAGGTGGCTAACCACATATTCTTCTTCGCCATAAACTGTGACAACCTTGCCTTTTACCGGATATTTTAACTTCTGATGCAGGGTAGAAGTTACAGCGCTTGCCCCATGGCTACCCGTCTGGACAAGCACGAGGAAACCCATGATGAGTTCAGATCCTTCATCAAGGATCAGAAGGAAGACTCTGCTGAGATTAAGAACCTTCTGGCTGTTTTAGCTTCTAGGCTTAGCCAATCGTAGTTTGTCTTTGGTCTTAGCTTAATTTCTTTGTTTTCTGCATCTGCTTCTATCATTTTTTGTATCTTCTGATTAATCAATGAAAATTTTATCTTCTTCACTCTGTGTGTCTTTTATCATCTGAATCTTTTAATGATTTTTGATGTTATGACAAAAGGGGGAGAAACATGATAATTGAATTGATTTATAATATCAGTTGCTGGGATTAAGTCTCAACATTTCCTAACATTATTCGCAAGTTCTGTGTTTTTGAGATTTTTTGCAGGATTGAAGATATTCTGAAAAAGCTCAACATGAGGAAAAGCAATTCTATAAAGAAGCATGTTCTTAAAGAATTGAGGCAAGCTTAGTGCTGTGAAGCTTCAAGATCAGAAGCAAGAAGAATGCTTCGACACACTCATGCTCTGATACATTTTTTTTAAGAATGCTCTAATACATTCTAGAATGTAAGAGTGCTCTGATACCTTCAAGAATGTTCTGATACTATCAAGCATGCTATGATTCAATTGATTACAAAGGAGAAATTCAAAGCTCTGAAGCTGTCCTATGGAAGCAAGAAGCAAAAGCTCTGAATATTTTGAAGTTCTATGCAAAGTGAAAGTCTTGACTGAAATGGAAAAATACCCAGGGAAGTCTTTTAATTATAAATTCTTCTAGTATTTATTTCAGGGGGAGATTGTTAATCTCAGGGGGAAACATATTCACACACTCTGATTATTTGCTTATGCTATATCTGTGTAATTGTCTTTTGTCATCTGATATTCTGGTTACAAATTCATATCAATTATATATGTTTTTGTCATCATCAAAAAGGGGGAGATTGTTAGAACAAGATTTTTTCTGATCAATATTCTATGTTTTGATGATAACATTATATATGAATTTTGTATAAGACAATATGGTACTCTAATCCTTTGCATTTTCCATTTCAGGAAATACATAAAGAGTATGCACAATTCAGCGCTCAAAAGCACTGACTCAGAAGGTTCTGGATGGCTACATCAGAACATGCTCTGGCAAGACATCAGAAGATGGTCAAGCTGAATCAGAACATGAACTATGAAGCATCAGAAGAACATGAAGTCAGAAGCAGAAGCACTGAAGTTCTTATGGTATCACGCTCAAGCTCTTCAAAGTCAGAAGACAAAAAGATGCTCTGCACCAAGCTGTTGACTCTGAAATTCAAACGTTGTTATTCACAAACATGAGTCCAGAAGCAAGTACAAGATGACAGGCTATTAAGTCTAATCTCTGACTGACAAAAGGAACAATAGAAGCTACAAAAGGCAAAGTCCGTAAAAGCAGCAAAAGCATGGCTCGAGGTAGTTGACAAAAGTTTGAAACATTACATGCAAAGCTGTACTATTCACACAAAGCATTAAATGCAACCCAACGGTCATCTTCTCTCAACACCTATATATAGAAGTTCTGATCAGAAGCAGATAAAGAGAATCCTGCGCAATATACCAAAACGCTGTCAAATTCAAAGCTCACGAACTTCATCTTCAACCTCACAAACTCTTGTAATATTTAGTGAGTGTTAAGCTTAGAACTTAAGAGAAATATCACTGTTGTGATTACAGCTTTATAAGAAGCAATCTTACTCTTGTAAACATTATTTTACATTGTTTTGTAAAAGGTTCCTAGAGTGATCAAGTTATGATCAGTAGACTCTAGAAGACTTAGAAGTTTTCTAAGTGGTGATTTCCTAGAGTGATCAAGTTGTGATCTGTATACTCTAGAAGACTTAGAAGTTTTATAAGTGGATAACCATTGTAATCAGTTGGTGTCGCACGCTCGCGAAAATGTGAACTGCAGAGTCGCCACCAATATATTTATCCCATAAGGGAAAGGAATATCAGAAAACCTAGAATAAGGATAAGAGAAGGTCTTGCGACCAGAGATAAGGTACGGGAGTCGGTTACGCGAGGGGAAGGTGCTAGCACCCCTCACGTCTGTGGTACTCCACAAGATCCACTTATGTTTGTTCTATTCTAAGGGTGGTTTAGTTAGGTTGTTACGAATCGGTTAGAATTAGTTGGGGTTAGTTTGAAATTGTTTTGGGTTGTTATGACAGTTATGTGAGTCTGAAAGTTTGTTATGTGACTGGAAAATTAGTTAGGTGGTAGTTATGGGAAGTATTTGTTAGTTGAAAGTTTGTTGATAGGTGGGTTATAACTGTTTGGAAGTTAGTTTTCTGTTTTTGCAGGGCTGATGTGTGTGTGTGTATGCTGCAGGGTATTAACAAATGGATATGAGGAAAGTGGCCGCGGGTTTGTTGAAGGATCTCGAACCGGTTCGGAACTGATGCGAGTCTTGAAGGCTGGTGCAGTAGGGTCATATTGAGTGTGGGGCTGATTTGTGTAGGCTGAACGGTATATGGCAGCAGCTCTGCATTTTTTCTTTTTTCAAACTCTGTTTTCGAATTGATATGGGATGTACTAGATGTAAGGATATTGGTTTGTAATGGCACTGTGGTGTTATCTTTGAACTTGTAATTAACAATCTGAACTTCTTTTTATCTTTAAAAATCCAAAACTTTCTTTTTCAATATGCGATCTTGAATGACGAAAACCCACTTAGAATGATAACCAAAGATGTTGGGTCAATATGACCTTAGTCAAAAGTCAACCTCACGATTGACAAAGTCATTGCAAATAGATTTCAAAAGTCTTCTCTCATCAACATGTACCAATAACTAAATGAATTCACCAATTATCGTATCACAAAATAATTCTAGCAGTGCTCCACATAATTGTATCCAAACTCCATAAGAAAAATATTCTTGGTTAAATGATGTGAAAACAAACCCTGATCAAATTGAAGCCTTCAATCAATCATCACTGATTTAATGAACAAATATTATTTTTAATGAATAAATGCATGATGTGTTAGATGACTTAGGGGAGAGGTATGCAGATGAAATGCGAAGCCTAAGCCAGATAAATGTGAATTAGGATGGGCAAATTTTGGGGTGCAACAGCTGCCCCTATTTAATCGTCTTAAACCTGAAAGTGAGATTGGCGCTGGCCTTTCGAGCATTCGAGGTAGAAGAAGATTAAATACCAAGTGAACCTGAAAATTTGCCTGATGAGGGATAAGATCCACTGGAGAAAAGAATAACGTCAAATCCACTGGGGAAGATGGTGTCAGCTTCCATTGAGGGATAATGTATCGATTCTGGATTGATCAAAATAACTCTGGGTTAGAAATGAAATCGAACTTCAACTCTGGGTTGAAAAAGAAAAGTGGGTCAACTCTGGGTCGAAGAGTAAAGGGAGGTCAACTCGGGGTCGAAATAAGAGGTAAAGATCAATTCTGGATTGAGAAAGGAAAGAGAAACCAGTATTAGTGGGACAAGATATAGGCATCAACTCTGGGTTGAGAAAGAAAGCAAGGAAAGAAAATCTACTCTGGGTTGAAAATGAGAGATAAACATCAACTCTGGGTTGAGAGAAGGAAAGATGAACAATTAGGAATAACCGTCAACTCTGGGTTGAGTGAGAAAGAAGAAAAGATACCCTTCAACTCTGGGTTGAGTGGGAATAAGACAAAAGATAACCGTCAACTCTGGGTTGAGTGGGAAAGAAAGAAGATAACCGTCAACTCTGGGTTGAGTGGGAAAGAGAAATCAATTCTGGATTGAACAAGGGACAACCGTCAACTCTGGGTTGAGTGGGAAAGAAAGAAGATAACCGTCAACTCTGGGTTGAGTGGGAAAAGATAAAAGATAACCGTCGACTCTGGGTCGAGTGGGAAAAGGAATCAATTCTGGATTGAGTAAAAGATAACCGTCAACTCTGGGTTGAGTGGGAAAAAGGAGAAATCAATAAGGAATATCCGTCAACTCTGGGTGAGAGGGAAATGAAAAAAAGATAACCATCAACTCTGGGTGAGTGGGGAAATGAAAGAGAAGTCAATTCTGAATTGAACAAAGGATGACCATCAACTCTGGGTTGAGTGGGAGAAAGAAGAAATCAATTCTGGATTGAATAAAGGATGACCGTCAACTCTGGGTCGAGTGGGGAAAGAGAAAAGATAACCGTCAACTCTGGGTTGAGTGGGAAGGAGAAAGGGTAACCGTCAACTCTGGATTGAGTGGGAAAGAACAAGAGATGACCGTCAACTCTGGGTTGAGTGGGAAAAGACAAGGAGACAACCGTCAACTCTGGGTTGAGTGGGAAAAGAAAGTCAAATGAGAATAACCGTCAACTCTGGGTTGAGTGGGAAAGAGACAAAAGATAACCGTCAACTCTGGGTTGAGTGGGAAAGATAAAGGATAATCGTCAACTCTGGGTTGAGTGGAAAAGTGAAAGGATAAACTATGGGTTGAATAAAAGATAACCGTCAATTCTGGGTTGAGTGGGAAAGGAAGAAATCAATTCTGGATTGAATAAAGGATAACCGTCAACTCTGGGTTGAGTGAGAAAGTGAAAGGATCAACTCTGGGTTGAATAAAAGATAACCGTCAACTCTGGGTTGAGTGAGAAAGTGAAAGGATCAACTCTGGGTTGAATAAAAGATAACCGTCAACTCTGGGTTGAGTGGGAGAGAAAGACAAGGATCAACTCTGGGTTGAATAAAAGATAACCGTCAACTCTGGGTTGAGTGGGAAAGAAAGACAAGGATCAACTCTGGGTTGAATAAAAGATAACCGTCAACGCTGGGTTGAGTGGGAAAGAAAGACAAGGATCAACTCTGGGTTGAATAAAAGATAACCGTCAACTCTGGGTTGAGTGGGAAAGAAAGACAAGGATCAACTCTGGGTTGAATAAAAGATAACCGTCAACGCTGGGTTGAGAGGGAAGAGATAATTAACTCGGGGTTAAAAGATGGAGGGAAAGTCAACTCTGGGTTGAACACAAAAACATCAACTCTGGATTGAAGAATGATGAACATGATTGACTTTGGGAGATGACACCACAATGGTAACTCTGAGTGATCTAGTGGAATATCAATTGAATGCTTTGTAGGAACCTCATCTGATGAGTAACTTGGCTTATGCTTCATATGAAATGTTTGATTTGTTTTATGTGCTTCTGGAGATGCAATGCAATGGATTCTATATGCAATGTACTTGATTGATCGGGGTTTCTGCTTTGTGTGGGGGATATATTAGGTGGAGTTCTGAAACTCTGATTGATTCAAGATAGGGTGGATGCCCCTGCTTTATTGATGAATGGATCATTAAGGGAGAAATGATAATGAAAATGCAATGATATGCATGTTGTATGTATGATTATGAATGTAATGATTGTTTCCAAGATATAAGGAGTGGATGGAGAATACCTTTGTGGAAAGGTCATTGCTTGAAGGATAGAACTTGTGAAGGTGAGGTGTTTGGCTTGACTCCTCGACACCTATCTGATATCTGACACTTGCTTGAAGGTGAAGAAATGAATTGTTACTAGCTTGCCCCATCTTGTAAGATCTCTTGAGATAGGACTTTGATATGCTTGAATCATGGAGATTTTGCAATGGTCTGCCCTAGTATTGATCATGGAATGAATGCCCCAAATTGAAAGGAACTCTTCCACCAAATGGATTCTTCAGGTATTTGCTCTGCGGATGACCAACCTTTGCCTTTGTAAGATTACTCGATGGAATTTCAATGTTGGACTTTCCTTGGTATCAAGTACTAAATTTCATATTAGAGACAATTCTATTTTGAAAGAGATAATGAGAATGCAATGCACATGTTAATCTCAAAAGAAAATTTTTTATTTGTCAAAATGTTGTACTGATACTAACACAAGTGACAAGCAACAATAGGAGTCAGTTTGACATGATTTTAAAGTTTGTATGCTTTCGGAACGAACCCTGCTTCAATTAGGACTTTTGAGGGTTGTAACGTGGTCGGGTTCACGGTTTAAGAAACAAACGATAAAGGCTCAAGTTCTACTTAACCCACCCCTTCTTCGTGATGTTCTCCAATCCTACGTTCAGTTAGTTTGACACGAGTATTCACCTTTCAGGAAGGATTGTGATGGATGAGGATCCTTTGTGATTTTGATGGAGGTGGCAGCCACCCTTTGGTGCTTTTTGTTGATAGTCATAACAACTTGTCCCTCGGAGGATTCTTCTTTTGCTTTTTGCTTTCCCTAACTTTTGCCTGGACAAAATTTCTTTTGATTTTGGTTTTCGTTGTCCAGCGGGATATGCCCTAATTTTTGCCTAAGTCATTTGCTTCAAAGCTTTTCTTTTTTCTTTTGACTTAGCGGGCTATTGTTTCCTTTTTTTTATCATGATTCATAACTTTCTTTCCATTCTTTTTGTCTCGTTCGGGAACAAGTTGTATGACTTTTGTGAATGACTTGAAGAAAAGGTTGTGACTGCCTTCTTCTTAGTGAATGAGAGACATCCATTGTGGATAGTGCTCTTCTGCTTTTGTTGTGAGAGATGGAATATGATTGATCCTCTGATGGAATACCTGAAAGTTGAGCGCTCGGTCGCACTAACTGAAGACTACCCTGCCCCTGGTTAAGATTGAGGGTTTTGTATTTTTGAAAAGAAACTACTACTCCTTAGGCTCAAAGGGGTTGACGAAGGTTTCACTCCCTTATAACTCCAGTGTTTAGGAATTGAAACAATGCCTGTACATCGTCAGCAGGATCTTTGTTCCAAAAGCATACAGTTAATAGTTCATGTGTTTTTGATTTTTCATCATTCTCCTTTTCTAGTTGCTTAAGACAAATGAGTTGAATATCAATGAACATAATGACAAAGATGAAATGATTTGAGAAAAACATGTATATTACATTATTTTTATTTATTCAAACAGAATGGGTTTCTTACAATGAGAAGTACTTGATAACAACAAAAGTAATACAATTGAAAGTACATGAGAAATCTACACAATGACAAGCTTGGTCTTATTTGGATGCAAATGAAATGTTCTCTGACAAACATAAAGTCCTTAGGCTCCTTTGGTGGAAGGTACCCTCATGAGGAGGCGTGGGGTCCTTAGATAGTAGCTTGATTTTTTTTGTTTGTAATTCCCCATGATTCTTTGTCGGTGAGCTCTTGTCAGATATCGGTGTGGAGGAATTGTCTTGTCTGATCTGATGGAGAGGAAGAATGTAGGAGTCTTGGTAACCATGGATGCATATGCATGGATGCAAAAATGTTAATGATGATGCAAATGCAGTAGGAATCAGGATCAAGGATCAAGGCCTCTTGTGATAATAACTTCTCATGGTCAATAAGATATGGTCGAATCCTCTAGATTCAGAGGTTCGACGTTGCATTCTTGATAACTAGGCGGTGCATAAGTCAAAGATGGTCGAACCCTCCAGATTCAGAGGTTCAACTTTGATTGATTCTGATAGATAACTGATGTAGAACTTCTGTATAAGTCAAAGATGGTCGAATCCTCCAGATTTAGAGGTTCGACGTTGATTCAGGATAGATAACCTTTGCATAAGTCACATAAAGTCAAACCTCCAGATTCAGAGGTTCGACGTTGATTATGATAGATAGTCTGAATGGCTTAGGGTAGGATGGAGGCATGTTTTCCTGCAAAACAAAATTTCCCAACCCCTCTCACAGGTGTGATCTAGTATAAGGTAGGTCAAAAAGCCAACAGAGGATTGAAAGTAGGCGTAATCATACGATATTGCCTCTTTCAACCAAGCTCTGTCCGTGGATACATGATCGGATCAATCAGACATACGTCTTCTGTCCGTCATGGCCACTCTATTCCTATTTCCTAAGGTATCACTCATGGCCTGGGTATTGGGCCTTTTACCTCATAGAACATCCCACCCAACCTGCATACAGAGAAAATATGTGGTCCCCACGGGGACCCATAATATAGTCCAGATGCATGCGGAAAGTAAATATGATATGCAAACAGAAATAAACATGATATGTAAACATATATACACAGGATGTAAGCATATAAACAAACAAAGAAAAACACCCAAAGAAAAGAAACAAACAAAGGCTAGGATCGACTCGCTAAGAATGGACCAGCACAGGTCTATCACATCCCCAGCAGAGTCGCCAGCTGTCGCACGCTCGCGAAAATGAACAGAGTCGCCACCAATATATTTATCCCATAAGGGAAAGGAATATCAGAAAACCTAGAATAAGGATAAGAGAAGGTCTTGCGACCAGAGATAAGGTACGGGAGTCGGTTACGCGAGGGGAAGGTGCTAGCACCCCTCACGCCCATCGTACTCGATGGTATCCACCTATGTTTGTTCTATTCTAAGGGTGTATAAATCTAAAGCTTAATTACTAAGGGAATGCATGCAAATGAAAGAAGAAAGAAACACGGGGAAAATAAGGTTTATAAATAGTTGTGCTCGCTTAGGCCCCGCGACCTAATGCCTACGTATCCTTTTCAGGAATCAGAGCGCCGTAGTTCGGCTCTTTAGTTTTTGTTTGTTTTTGTGTTTTTTAGTTGAACAGTTACATTCGCACTCCGCTGCTCGACCTCTGGAGTCTTAAGCTGGGAATGGAGCGGAAATAACGTGTCCGATTAGGAGGGAGAATGCCCTGAAGGCAAGAGAAAGAATGCCTCGGAGGCAAGAGAGAAAAGATTGGTTTGTGTCTTTTAGGTGTAATTCCATGATGACGAGAACCTACTACAAGGTCTCGCATCACTTCCTCACTTTTTGTTTTAAGTCTGAACATTTATTAGGTTTTTTGAAGTGTTTTTGGTTGGTGTTTTTTATGGGGTTTTAATTTGTGACTTAGATCATACCAAAAGAGTTTTGTTTTGCATATTTAGAGAACACACATCGAGGCCTACGCCACAATCGTTTCTCTAAATAACGGTTAGGAAATACATCGAGGTTTCACACCTCAATCATTTCTTCTCCGCTAAGTAAGGGAGATACAAAAAGAGTTCTTTTGTGAATATTTAGAGAATGCACATCGAGGCCTACACCACGATCGTTTCTCTAAACAACGGTTAAGAAATACATCGAGGCTTCACACCTCAATCATTTCTTCTCCGCTAAGTAGGAAAGAACATACATCGGGGCCTACACCCCAATCATTTCTTTCCTACTATGAAATATAGTAGCGGTATGATCTTCATCGATATTTATTAAGTATTTTAAAAGTTGAAAAGAAAAAAATGAAAACTAGCCTAAAATGAACAACTAGCCTAAGTGTTATGAAAGGGGATTCCTAAATCCTAATGTTATCATGGTCTCTACCTAAAGTTAGGAGTAAATGAACGAAATTACAAGCACAAGCAAAGATCAAAATTACAAGTAAAAATTACAAGTAAACAATGATACAAAATTAGTGCAAAAATGACTAAAAGAATGACTTGAAATATGGTACAAAACATGGAAACAAATGATTCAAAATATGATACAAAATGAATTAAAAAGATCTATTTATTTTTTTTTTATATTGATTTTTATGAAGGAAATTGAATTCTAATTAACCAAAACGAATTAAAAGAGAGTTAGCCTAAACTAATATTGTTATGATCATTTTTATATGTCAAAATCATGTTAAAGCCTCAAAATTCATAGGAGAAAAATTAGCTTTTATTCATTAAAAAAAGTGGCAAGAAACTAATATAACCTAAAAATATTAATTGAAACTGGGGGGTGTAAACTGAAATATAGGGTGTGAAGGACAGTAGGGCGCACAGGGCCCAGCCCAAAGTGATGTTCTTTGTTGTTCAGAAAAGAGAAAAATGATTAATTAAAATAATTACATAAAAAGAACAGATTGGGATTAGGGTTACGTTTTTGTGCCTCTTGAGCTTCTTTGACCGAGTCCTCTTCCTCATGTGAACTCGCGGCGGCGCCGGAGTAAAACTCATCTCCGATTCAAGGACCGGCGCTCTTCTCTCTCGCTCAACCCTCTCTCGTTCAACCTTTCTCCGATTCCATCGAAGTATCGCCTACCGGAGCCGATCACTCCGGCGGTGGATGCGACGGCAATTCGAAAAGGCCAAAGAACTGAGAAGCTTGAATCGGTAACGATCTTGACATTTTCTTCCAATTGAACACTGCGTTGAAGCTTATTGAATGCCGTTTGTCGCAGATTGTAGAAGATGATGATGATTGATGAACTTGCAGAAGATTGATTCGATGAAGGCGATTTGGTGCCGATGATGATTGAACGGAGTCTTTAATGATTGCTGAGTTGAATTAGTGAATATGCGTTGAAGAAGGAGTTACGGCGATTGACGATAGTGAAACGTGGAGGAGCAGATCGAGAAGATGATGAAGTTTTGGAGAGGTGAATCAATGAAGATGATGAAGGTGAGAATTCGGTTATCCTTTCTGTTACAGGTTCCTTATTCTTTCTTCTCTTTTCTTTTTTTTTTTGCCGAATTTTCTTTTAGATTTTTCTGATGACGAATTGGAGAATCGATTGAAGTTCTTGTTGATTGTGGATTTTCTGCAGAGAGGTTGAAGATTGGTGAAGTTGATGTGGTGATAACGTGAAGAGCAGTGGTGTTCTTGAAGGTTCAGGTGATTTTGTGTGGATTGAAGATGAAGATATGGTGATTGAGAAATTGAAGAATGAAGAGACGAAAGGTTCAAGAAGAATGGTGAAGAGTGAATATGAATGATGAAGGAGATGAAAAATGGTGGAGTGAAGGAGATGAAAGAGTGAAGGTCGAAATGAATCGAGAGCTTGAAGGTGATGATGATTCTGGGTTTTATAGAGGTCAGTTCTCTCTTTGATTTTCTGTTATATTCTGTTAGGGTGGTTTAGTTAGGTTAGGGGTAGTTACAAAACTGTTAGTGACAGTTAGGTTTCTGTTAGCTGTTATATGCTGGTTATGATTCTGTTAGAAGATTAGAGGTTAAGAAAAAAAGCAGGTTAGTTATAAAATCGGTTAGGACTGTTAATAACAGAAATTGGTTAGAATTCTGGTATGTGGTGGTTATGACAGTTTAAGAAATAGGTTAATAACAAAACTGTTAGGAGTTTAAGAGTTGAAATGGGACTGTTGAGGGTTAGAATGCAGGGACTTGCTATGGACTTACGTGTTGGCTGTTTGAACTAATCTTGGTATGGAACTGACTTGGAGTATGGTATAATTTGAGGGGTTTGGATTTCATTTGCCTTGGTTTTTTTTTAGTTCTCTCTTGAATTGAATGGTGATGATTTTTTGTATGCAGGTTCGGCAAAGTGCAGGCTTTTTGGAGCAAGGTGATTGCCATGGAGCTTGTATCAAGGAGAACTTAGGGAAAGGAATATCAGAAAACCTAGAATAAGGATAAGAGAAGGTCTTGCGACCAGAGATAAGGTACGGGAGTCGGTTACGCGAGGGGAAGGTGCTAGCACCCCTCACGTCTGTGGTACTCCACAGGATCCACTTATGTTTGTTCTATTCTAAGGGTGGTTTAGTTAGGTTGTTACGAATCGGTTAGAATTAGTTGGGGTTAGTTTGAAATTGTTTTGGGTTGTTATGACAGTTATGTGAGTCTGAAAGTTTGTTATGTGACTGGAAAATTAGTTAGGTGGTAGTTATGGGAAGTATTTGTTAGTTGAAAATTTGTTGATAGGTGGGTTATAACTGTTTGGAAGTTAGTTTTCTGTTTTTGCAGGGCTGATGTGTGTGTGTGTATGCTGCAGGGTATTAACAAATGGATATGAGGAAAGTGGCCGCGGGTTTGTTGAAGGATCTCGAACCGGTTCGGAACTGATGCGAGTCTTGAAGGCTGGTGCAGTAGGGTCATATTGAGTGTGGGGCTTATTTGTGTAGGCTGAACGGTATATGGCAGCAGCTCTGCATTTTTTCTTTTTTCAAACTCTGTTTTCGAATTGATATGGGATGTACTAGATGTAAGGATATTGGTTTGTAATGGCACTGTGGTGTTATCTTTGAACTTGTAATTAACAATCTGAACTTCTTTTTATCTTTAAAAATCCAAAACTTTCTTTTTCAATATGCGATCTTGAATGACGAAAACCCACTTAGAATGATAACCAAAGATGTTGGGTCAATATGACCTTAGTCAAAAGTCAACCTCACGATTGACAAAGTCATTGCAAATAGATTTCAAAAGTCTTCTCTCATCAACATGTACCAATAACTAAATGAATTCACCAATTATCGTATCACAAAATAATTCTAGCAGTGCTCCACATAATTGTATCCAAACTCCATAAGAAAAATATTCTTGGTTAAATGATGTGAAAACAAACCCTGATCAAATTGAAGCCTTCAATCAATCATCACTGATTTAATGAACAAATATTATTTTTAATGAATAAATGCATGATGTGTTAGATGACTTAGGGGAGAGGTATGCAGATGAAATGCGAAGCCTAAGCCAGATAAATGTGAATTAGGATGGGCAAATTTTGGGGTGCAACAGTTGGATTAGTGGATTAAATCCTCAGTTGAGGTAAATCACTCTAAGGGGGTGGACAGGAGTAGTTTCGTTAACAACAAACCAGGATAAAAATAATTGTGTTCATTGTTTTTATCTTACAAGTTTTTAAAGTCACACTTATTCAAACCCCCCTTTCTAAGTGTTTTTCTATCCTTCACTTTGTATGGCTTTTATGATGCAGATTATGTTGGAGATAGCATATAAAGGAAAAGCACCTCTGGAAATTGTCAATTTCTGGGAAACAACTTGATATCATGGTCAAGAAAGAGGCAATCAATAATTCCTCTCTCAATAGTAGAAGCTAAATACATCTCAACCTCTCTATGCAGTACTCAAATGTTATGGATGAAGAATAAGGTGGAGGATTATTGAATCTATGAGAGTAACATTCCTATCTTTTGTGATAATACTGTTGCTATTTGTTTAAGTAAAAATCGTATTTTGCATTATAGGGAAAAACATATAGAGATAAAACATCGTTTTATCAAGACTAGGTTCAGAAAGGGATTCTTTCTT
The DNA here is from genome assembly GCF_029867415.1 of Vicia villosa. Taxonomy (NCBI): domain Eukaryota; kingdom Viridiplantae; phylum Streptophyta; class Magnoliopsida; order Fabales; family Fabaceae; genus Vicia; species Vicia villosa. The sequence continues at coordinate 211,967 of NW_026705588.1, forward strand.
TAAAAGTCATAGATACAGACCATCAATAAGCTGATATCTTCACAAAACTCTTAGCTGGAGATAGATTTTTGTTTATTATGAAGAATCTGGAAATGGATCTTTATCCAGAGTAAGATCTCATTAGAATTAGAATATGTTTTAACTTTTTAGTCAAAGTCTGACAAAAATAAGATTTTGATTTAAACAAAGAAATACATTTCATTCATTAAATACCTCAATTAATCGGAAGATGTTTTGGTAAGAAATATCTTTGATTAGATGGAGATCCTATGATCTTCCAGATTCTGAGAATATTAAAGGTGTCACTAGGACTTGATTAATGCGTGTAACTCTGGTTATGCAAATCATTAGTTCAACCAAGTGTCATTCAAGCAGTATATTTTTAATCTACTGGAAACGATTAAAATCAAATTATGACAATTAGCTATTACTTCTCTTATCTTCTAATTTTCATAAACTATCTACTCCTTCTTAGTGCCTTGCACTATTCACCTTTGTCCTTAAAATCTGAAGAAAAATATTGATACTTAATTGTTTATTTGTTTCTGACATTCATCAAAATTTCATCTCAAGCATTCAGTCTTTATTCCCTTTTCAATTTTACTTATTATTCTTGAACTTCAATATTTCATGATATTCATTCATTAAAACTTTTTTATTATGACAAAAAGGGGGAGTAATAGATTGTTGGACCCAAATTTTTGACCACTGAGATCCCACCATATTCCTAATAGTAGGATCATCATTATCGTCATGCACATATCATTTGCTAATCCAAAAATACAAAAAAATTGTTGTTTGTTGCTTGTGTCCTAAGACAGGAGACTGATCAAGAGGAGACTGAGCAAATTAGGGTTTTTAGGCCCACAAGGAAATTCAAAATTCTCATGTGATTCAAAGGGTTCTACCATCAATATCTAAGTCCAAGGATGGACCAATTCAAGATCAACAACTCTCAAGATCACCTAAGGCCCCAAATTATGGTTTTGACCTAATTCCACTAGAGGGTTGACTTTTAATCAAGACATGGCTCCAAGGCTCAAAGAATGATTCAAGGGCATCAAAATCAATATTATAATCCATTCACATCATTCATTTTAAGAGGATACCTTGATTCATATGGAATCCATAAAACTGCAGTTCATTTGGAAAAAGTCAACTATGTGGGTCAACCTTTGACTTTTGAGAAAAATGGTCAACCATGAGATTTTAAGGATTCATTTGTTTCATGTCATTTGTGTACAAAAGTCACCACTTCCATTTTGGAAAAGCATTGCTTTTTGCTTTTTCAATGCATTGAGCTCCTAAACTTGTTTCAATCTGATCACAAGCAACCCTAAAGCTCAAACACAACATGTTTAAAGTGCCTAACCACTCCAAGCATGCTTGTACCTTACATTGGAAATCCATTTTTCTCATTTCTTAACAAACAAGTAAAGAGGTACATGTATCACATGGGAGTTCAATTCTATGATTTTTTTCCCTCCACAAACCACAAATTATGCCTATAAATAGAGGCCTTTGCTCCATAAATGGAACACACCAGACTTCTCCAAGTCACCTATCACTTGAAATTCTCATTTTTCTTATCTTTGAACTTTTCTAGTGATTTTGAGTTCCATCAATTTAGGGTGTCAAACAAGGTTTCCAACAACTTCTAATCATCATTTAGAAGCTGTCTACCACTTCCACAACCTGAAGGTTATGAAAACACTTAGAAAGGGGGGGTTTGAATAAGTGGTTTCTTTTTTGTTCACAATATAAAAATGACACAGTATTTTTATCCTGGTTCGTTATAACTCTACTACTCCAGTCCACCCGCCAAGGTGATTTTGCCTCTCTCAATCGCTGACTTAATCCACTATAATCAAAACTGATTACAACTGCACAACCAACTGTCGTGACTAACAACCTTGCACAAACCAACTGCTTGAGACTAACAACCTTGCACAAACCAACTGCTTATGACTAACAACCTCCAAGACTAAACTAGTCCTAGAACTCTTGAGAAGTCTAACCCAACTGGTTTCTCAAGGAACTGTTACAAGTTAACAATAGTGTTTAATATTTGATTCTAGAAAGGTTTTATCACAACTGTGATATTTCACTAAGTGTTTAGTACAAAAACTATGAACTCATAATAAAGATAATGTTCTTTAGCGTAAGATAATGTACACAACTTCTCAAGGAATCATTATTATATATGTGTATTTTGTTTTTCAAATGAGATGTACTCTAAAAGAAACAATCTCCCCCTGAGATGTATAATCTCCCACTGAAATAAATACTCAGAGAAAAATGTAAAAATAAATTCCTTGAGTATTTTTCTCTTCAACTTGTTTCTTCAAAAGATTGATGGATATGGATTTTCATAAGCGCATCTTTTAGAAGTTCTAAATAATATTCCTTTCTTTCAGACATCGTATAGAGCACTTGCTTTAGAAGATCTTTCTTTCATCTTTAGAAGTTCTTTCTTTTATAATTTATTTTACCTGCAAACTTTCAGAAAGAAACTTTTTTGTACTCTGTACTTTGTTGGAAATGTTTGAGATTTTATTTATCCCAGTAACTGTTATGTTTTAATCAGATCAAAATTTCACTTTCTCCCTTTTCTCCCCCTTTTTTTTCATAATCAAAAAGCGCAAAATAAAATAAGAGCGAGATAAAACAGAAACAGATTTCATTGATTTGAAACTAGAAAAACATGCAATATAAATATAATAAGATAAACATGAAGGGCCTTGTGAACAAAAAATCTGATCATCTGCTTGGTTCTACTGCTTCTTCAGATTCTTTCCAGAGATGACTTTTCCAGATGTAAAATTGTTGAGCCTCACTCAGATACTTAATCAGATTGTTTTCTGTTAACACTTCTGAGACGAGTCTTCCAAATAGGATCCAGTAATATTTGAACTTCTGATCATCTCTTGTGTCTTTGACACTATCCTTCAGATGTTTGAACAAAATATGAGGAAGGTGAACTTTCTTATTTTGGGAGATGAAGTACAACAGACACTGTTGACCAGCATTGATGTACTCAGAGGCTAGAGTCACTTTCTTGTGATTGATGGTTTCCAGAATGATCTTAGCCCAGACTTTGAGATTTTTCTTCTAATCTTTAATTTTTATAGAGGATTCTCCATCAGCAGTAATTTCTTTTGTTATAAAAGATCGATTCGAACATATTTCAGCCATGCCCGTGCATTTTATCCCGTTTCCATCATGCCATATGAGTTTTTCAATTGAGTCTTCAGTAATGGAAATCTTCTTACCCATTACGTATGAAGAAACTGCATTTTCACCAACAATAGCAGGTATCCAGAATTCTCTTACAAGTTTCGTATAGACTGGACCGTGAAAAAGATCGAAGAACCTATACCATCCTTGAGTTTCAATATCAGCAGTTAGATCACACCCATTTTATTTCAAGCTTTGAAAGTCCAGTTGTGCTTCACTGAGAACTTCCATATTCTCAGTATTTGCAGTGAGGTTTTGATAGGTTTCACGTAGTCTTCATACGTTTCGAAGGTACCATTAGCAAGGGTAAATGAGGATGATGAATATTCCATTGTTCACGAGGTTTTGTTGATATGAGAGAAAATGTAAATAAGAGAAGGTTTCTTTTTGAGAACATAGAATAATTTGCAAAAAAAGATAGATATATAAGAAAAACGCATGCATTGAAAAAGAAAAGAAAAAATTAAGCAAAGAAATAATTATTACTTAGCATTAATTGCATTGATTCATTCCGAAAATTTAGGGAGGATGGTGATTTGAAGAGATTGGAACAGTTACCCAGGGATTTCATCTCAATAGCTTAACCGCACGCGACCTTTCAGAAAATTTTGTACACGTGTTCAAATTTTCTGGGTGACATGAGCTAGCAGTTTCATTTACTGAACTTCTGATTCATCATAGAAAATAAACTTCTGATCCAAGTAGGTCAGATATTTCTAGATGATTTTTACTTCTAAGAAGTTATAAATCAAGTAGTTCAATTTTAGGCAGCCGAATATTCTGAAATCACATTAGATATTGAACATAACTTCATTCTAGACACAATTCCATACTAATGTTCTTTAGAATAAAGTTGAATCTATCTTCAGAAAGAGGTTTTGTGAAAATATCAGCCCACTGATGGTCTGTATCAATGAAATTTAAGCTTAATATCCCTTTATGAATATAGTCCCTAATGAAGTTATGCTTAATTTCTATGTGTTTTTCTTTGGAATGTAGAATAGGATTTTTAGAAAAACATATAGCATAAGTGTTATCACAGAAAATTGGAATCTTACGCTCATAGATGTGATAATCTTCTAACTGACTTTTCATCCAAAGCATCTGTGTGCTACAGCCTGCAGCAACTACATACTCTGCTTCTGTAGTTAATATTGCAATTGTGGCTTGCTTTTTGCTATACCAAGAGATCAGATTGTTTCCTAGAAACTGACAGCTTCTAGATGTACTTTTGCGTTCTATTCTGTCTCCAGTAAAATCAACATCACAATAACCTACTAAATTAAACTATTTGGATTTTCTGTAACACAGTCCAACGTTAGTAGTACCTTTCAGATAACTTAGAATCTGCTTGACAGTGGTCAAGTGAGACTTTCTAGGATCTGATTGGAATCTTGCACATAAACATACACTAAATAGAATATCTGGTCTAGATGTAGTAAGATAAAGTAATGACCCAATCATACCTCTTTAGATTTTCTAATCAACTTTCTTACTTACCTTGTCTTTACCCAAAATGCAAGTAGGGTGCATTGGGGTTTTTGCTTCTTTACTTTTTGATAATTGGAAATTCTTCAGAAGTTCCTTGACATACTTAGTTTGGTGTATGTAAGTTCCTTCAGAAGTTTTATTTATTTGAATTCCTATAAAGAATTTTAGTTCTTCCATCATGCTCATTTCAAATTCTGCTTGCATAAACTCAGCAAATTCTCTTCCAAGAGAGATATTAGAAGTTCCAAAAATAATATCATCCACATAAATTTGAAAAAGTAAAATATCATTTTTAAATGTATTACGAAATAGAGTTATGTCAACATTCCCTCTGGTAAAATCTTTATCTAAAAGGAATGAACTTAATCGTTCATACCAAGCTCGAGGAGCTTGTTTTAGTCCATATAAAGATTTTTTAAGCTTAAAAACATGTTCTGGATATTTTGAATCTTCAAAGTCAGGGGGTTGATGAACATACACTTCTTCTTCAATGTTGCCATTTAAAAATGCGCTTTTAACATCCATTTGATATATAGTGATGTTATATTGAGCAGCATAAGCAATTAATAGTCTGATAGATTCTAACCTGGCGACTGGGACAAAGGTTTCATTATAGTTAATACCTTCCTGTTGACTATATCATGTGCAACCAGTCGTGCTTTGTTTCTGATGACTTCACCTTGCTCATTTAGTTTGTTTCTGAACACCCACTCCGTTCCAATGATATTGAATCCTTCAAGCCTTGGAGCTAGATCACATACATCATTTCTTGTAAATTGATTTAGTTCTTCTTGCATAACAATAATCCAATCTGTATCATGAAGAGCTTCATCAATTGCAGTTGGCTCAATCATAGAAACTAATCCAAATAGTGAGTTTTCATTGTTCTTGAGAAATGATCTTGTTCTGATGGGGTCATCTTTGTTTCCAAGAATGACATATTCTGGATGATGAGTAGTGAGTCTCGAAAATCTTCTGAGAGAGTGTTCTTCATAATTTCTCAAGTTCTCCATAGTTGTGATTGGAGGAACTTCTGATGCATTTTCAGCTTATGAATCTTCAAAGTTTGTGACATGTACTTCCATATCTGCATAATTTTCAATTTGCTTTGGCTTTTGATGGCCAAGCTTATCATCAAATCTGATATTGATTGATTGTTCAACAATCAAGGATTCTGTATAATATAGGAGTTGGGGAGAAAACCATTGATACCTGAGTTGCTTTCGAGGACCCGGACAAGGAAATCAGGAGGTTTTGCCGACGAGCGCACGAGATTGTATCTTGTAAATAATGAAATTTATGTTGTTTATTTTTTTTAACTTAATAAAAAATTTGTGATGTTATTTTCACGTGGCAACATATAAATTGTGGTGTGAATTTCATGTGGCAATTGATAAATTGCCACGTGAAAATCACGTGGCAAATCATAAGTTGTGGCGTGAAAATCACATGGCAACTTTTTAATATATTTTAATTTAGTATAGTATGTACATATTTATTTAGTATAATTAAATATGCATGTAAATATTTAACTTAAATTTTTTTATTGAATATGTGTGCAGGATGATTATGATAGATTGCTTGCAATTTTTCTAGAAAATAATCCTTAATATGTGCCAGCAGAGGGGGAGCCGCTTAACGCTGATGTTGATCACTATATTTGGTGTGAGGTTATTAAAGAAAAAGGGCCTAATGGTTGCTTTTTTGGGGCTGGAAATTTGGCGTCCAGCTATAGAGCTGGTGATTGCAATCTCTTTCAAAGAATTATAGATGGAGAGGGTGGATCGCGTAAACCAAATCTGACACGGGAACAAGCTGAAATAGTAAGGCAATTGGCGTTAAGTGAGGCGAGACGCGAAAATGAGGCCCTGAGGCAGCAACAAGCGCAGGAGATGATCCGAAAGACGCAATCTGATATGGAGCAACAACATGCGCGGGAGATAGAGGGCATTTTGAAGAAGCAATCTGAGATGGAGGAGCAGATGAGACGATTTATGCAAGGTGGTAGAAATTATCGTAATGTTCCTGATCCAGAGCCGGAGGTGACGGAGTGGATGATGATTTTAATCCTGATAATTATTTTCCGAATGATGATGATGCCTCATAAAAACATTTTGTATTTTATTTGTTTTAAATTTATATTTATGCAACTTATTCTACATTTTAATTCATTAAAATATTAGTTTTAAATTTTTAGTTTTATTTAATTGAATTTATTATATAAAATTTATTATATGAATTTATTTTATAAAATTTTATTATATAAATTTTATTTTATAAATTTTATTATATAAATTTTATTATATATAAATTTTATTATATATATTTTATTATATATAAATTTTATTATATAAATTAATTAATTTATTATATAAAAATACAATTATACATGCGCTATTTAGTTTTTAAAAAAATAACATTCAAAGTAGCGACGTGAGACCAACGTCGCTAATAAAGTCAATATCACAATCCCCCACACCTGCCACACCTGCTCTGCGTGCAGGGAGATGTTCCCCATATAAATTTTTTGCGACGTGGGAATCACGTCGCTACCTTCTAACATGTATTGCACGTCGCTACTGCTTTGCCACACGTGCTCCTGCGACATAGCAGCACACGTCGCTATTGTTTGATTGTGACGTGATTTTTAACATTGCGACGTGGCAACGTCGCTGAGCAGTTTTTTTGTAGTGCCTTGCCTGTTTCATTATCTACCATCTCCAATAAAAACTGGAAGAAGCAACAAACCAGAGAACACACAATAAACCAGAAAAACTTCACCAAAACCAAGGCCCCTAACCCTAAGGTTAGGAGTTTAAGCCGAAGATCTTAATGCAGTAGAACTAGTTAATGGTTCATGGTTCATAGTTCATAACTCATTGTGGAAGGCGTTTTTATAGTAGAGAGTTGTTAGTAAGTTGGTGTGTTTTTTATTTTCGTTCTTGTATCTTTTTTTTTTGGAAATGGTCCCTGAATGTTAAAATCCTTTTAGTTTTCGTCCTTAAAATTGAAATCCGTAGGAAAATTCGTAGAAAACCTGCAGATTTTCTTGCGGATTTTCACTTTAGGGACTAAAATCAAATGAAATTTAACATTTGAGGACTTTATCTCCAAAAATAAATATACAGGGACGAAAAATAAAAACACGCCAACTTATTGGGACCAAAAGACTATTTAACCCTTCCTATTATTATTATTATTATTATTATTATTATTATTATTATTATTATTATTATTATTATTATTGTTATTATTATTCTTACAATTATTGTCTAGAGTATACTAATACTAATACTAATAATAATAATAATAATAATAATAAAAATAAACTTTTAACTATAATAATATCTTGATAATATAATTAAAATCAAGAGTATATTGATATTATTATTATTTTATTATTATTATTATAGTCAAAAGTATACTGATAAAATTATTATTTTCAAAAGTATGCAATACTACTATTATTATTATTATTAAATGCAAAAATATACTTATAATATAATTATAGTCAAAAGTATACCTCATTATTAATTAATAATTTTTAGCTTTAATTTTATTATTTATTATTATTATCATTAATTTTAACTTTAACTTTTGTAAATAAAATAAAGGTAAGAGTATCTAAATTTATTATTATTTTATTAATTATTTGTCGTTGAGTATATTTAAAAAGAATTTGATAGAAAATGGTTGAATTTTTTATATTAAAAAGGAAATAAATGATATTTCTTAAATAAAAAAATTCATAATTGAATAAACATTGACTTTTCAACTAAAAATATGAAGAAAAAAAAGGATAATATTCATGTTAAAGTTGACATCTCGTGTCAATGTTGTTAGACGCTGGCCTAAGGATCTAGAGGGGGGGTGAATAGATCTCACAGAGTTTTTCGGAATTATTTCGAACTAAGGCGAAAGCGATTCTGAATCGACTTGCGTCTATTCCGGACCGTTATTGCAAGGGTCGTATATGTGACAAAACCACAAGATAATTGAGATTAACGATGAAATGATATGTTATCGAATCAATATGTTTCACTTTAGAAAATCGATTAACTTTTGATTTGATAAACTTTGATTTGCAATGCAGTAATAATGAAAGAAGCAAAAGCACAAACACTTGGTGATAATGATCAAATTGATGGTGATTCAATGTGTGATGAATTGTGATGTTTATACAAGTTCTTAATTCACAATTTTAACACTCGAATCGTTGATCAATTTGCAATTATAACCAAATATGAACAGAACGTAAATGAAAAGATAAAAGCGACAAGAACACGATATTTGTTTAGGCAGTTCGTTGATCGTCCTCGCTACGACTACGTCTGCCCCCAATTCCAAACTGAAATTGGGAAATCTTCCATTAATATTGAAAGCAGTTTATACAAAGAAGATAACAAAGTGATAAACAATAAACCAAAATTGTCGATCCTTTGAATCTTCTTCCCCCTTAATCTTGAGCCAGATCAAGGTCTTCCAAGAGCTTCACTTTGATCCCTTTCTGCAGTGTCTTGAATTGCTTGAACACTTGTTCTTCAATCTTCACACTCAGCTGGATCCTTGATGAAGCCTCTTGATAAAAACCCCCAAAATTCACCAATCTTGGAGGACAAAACCCTCAGATTTTATTCATCAAAAATCCCACAAATCTTCACCCACTAGGAATCTTCAATTCCGTTCCATGGACGTTATCGATCTTGAACGTAAACCCTCAACGCAAAAATGATTGTGTGTAGTTGTGTTGGAGTTGTGTCGATGATCGAAGATGAGAAGCCTTTGTGTATCTTTCAGTTGTTGGTGTTTTTTTGAATAATTAACATGGAATGATATATATAGTTGCTGGTATGTTGGAGCAGAGTGAACACATGATTTGGAAAGTTTTCAGCAGATAGGTCGACCTACCTTAGTACTTAGGTCGACCTAACAGAAGTAAAATGAGCCAAATTGAATTTGTTGCTAGTTGGGTCGACCCATTGGTAGGTTAGGTCGACCTAGAATCAGTTAATTCAGCTTTTTGGAGATTTCTTCAGATTAGGTCGACCTGTGGATGTGAGTGGGTCGACCTAACAGTGATATGAGAAAAACTCTTCAGTTTAGGTCGACCTGGGAGTGTGGGTAGGTCGACCTAACAGTGACCTTGTCAGTTTTGCTGAGTTTGCTCTGGTTTTGAGTCGACCTAGGGCTTTGCTTGGTCGACCTAACAGATGCAATACCATTTTCTGAGTGATTTGTGCTTCATAATCTTCCATTGTCTTGAGTCATTCATTTATGCTTTTGTATTTGGTTGCTTGTGATGTTTGCCATGAATCAAAAACTCATTTGTGAGTGTATGCTTGTTCTTACATATGTCTATATATATATATATATATATATATATATATATATATATATATATATATATATATATATATATATATATATATATATATATATATATATATATATATATTGGTGATTTTAGTATCATCAATGCATTTTGGTAGTAATGTGATTTACTATAGGCCAATGCAATTATGTGTTAAGTTTGAAACGAGTTAGGGTAGTGCGGAGTGCACGCTCGTCGAGCCAAACGCGTAATTGAATATGAATAATAGAAACGGGCATAACGTTTCGTTTGAATAGTTGCACCCGTTCCCAACGGACATAACGATTCGTTTGGATAGTTGCACCCGTTCCAACAGACATAACTGTTTTTCGAAAAGGTGTGTCTGTTCGTTTCTATTATTGGTTTCCTATATAAGGAGTCTTTTGGTCTCGATTTGATATACGAAATTACAGACTTCCTCTCTACATTCTGATCTGTTCTCTTTTGTCAGAAACAGATTGTTCTTCGAGAATTATCCCCGCAAGGATTTCGTGAACCCAAACAAGAATAGGGTCGAAATACTTTGTTCGGAAAGTGAACGAACACGATTCTTGAAGATATCCAGGATTATCACACCATTTATCTAACAAACGGACAAAGTATTCTTTCTGATAATCATGGCTGGCGGAGGAAGCACCGTCAAGGAGATGACCAAAAGTTTCAGAAAATTGGACAAATTTCAAGGACAATTTAATATGGCGAACACACGAAAAATTTACATCATAAACCGGTATTTTGTATAATGGTTACCGAGGCTTTAGTTTCAAACATCAAAGAGATGAGAGAAATTTCAAATCAAATATTTAACGGGAATCAACATCATTAATTCGGGTACGTTCTATTATTTAAAAAAAATGCATTATCATTCTTGCCGAAATCATGATTTTGTATTATGGAAAAATTATTGAATGATATTAATATATAATGTATATGATTCTAGAAAATTATTCATATATACCATGTTTAAAAATGATAGATTATAGTGTTTGCTGTACTGTTTCAAACTTACACCGTACTGTATATAAGACCATATCCTTGAATTTCTAGCCATTTGCGGTACTATACAGGCATTAATTTTCTTATCATTTCCTTTGCAACCTTTGATTTTTATATACATTATTATATTGGACTGTTATATCAAATATATACTGTTATATTAGTTCTTCTATTGAATTAGTGTGATTGAATTCATATACCTTTTCGTTGTGTGATTGAATTCATATACCTTTTCGTTATGCAACGTGTATGCAACGTGTATACAATTACACTGCTTGGTGACAAAGTTTTACCATGCAACGGGGATATAATTTATATTGCATGTATATACCTTTTCGTTACACTGCATGTATATAATTTTAATATATATTATTTCAAGTTTGTACAGCATATAATTTATATTGAATTCCGAGATGTGGAATTTGAGAATCTTATCACGGAGGATAAGGAATTCAAAATTCCCACAAATGAAAACCTCGTGAGGAAGGTTCTCTACGGATTTATTGAAAAATAAATCGAAAGTTTGTCGATGATTGTTGAAAAACAAATCGAACTTAGAATAAGCAAAGTCTGAAAGGCTAAGGATATAAGACCGAACAAAATCACTTTTCGACTTATTTCTCTTGTGCAGAAGGAAATAGTGAGAGTTTTGTTCGTGATGTTCTTATCCTTCAAGTGGAAGACGATCCTAAGACTTATAAGGAAGCAATAGCTTCAAAGGACTATGTTTTTGGAATAATGATATCCAAGATGAAATAGATTCAATAATGTCAAACCATACTTGGAACTTGTCGATCTACTTAAAATATCAAAATCCATTGGATGCAAACAGATGTTTAGAAGGAAGTATTATAGTGATGATACACTAAACATATACAAGAATTGATTAGTAACCAAAGGATTCAGACAAAAAGAAGGGATTGATTATTTCGATACCTATGCTCCAGTTGCCCGTATCACTATTATTAGATTGTTGATTGCCTTGGCGGCTATTCATAATCTAGTGATTCATCAAATGGATGTCAAAACAGCATTTCTGAATGGTGATTTGGAAGAAGAAGTGTATATGAAGCAACTTGAAGGTTTTGTAATGCCTGGTAATGAGCATAAAGTGTGTAAGCTAGTTAAGTCGTTGTATGGGCTGAAACAAGCTCCGAAGCAGTGGCATCAAAAGTTTGATGAGGTTGTTTTGTCTAATAGTCTCATTCTAAACCAAGCTGACAAATGTGTATATAGCAAATTTGATACATCCGGTAAAGGAGTTTTCATTTGTCTATATGTTGATGACATGTTGATCTTTGGCACCGACCAAAATCAAGTTGATAAAACAAAGAATTTCTTGTCATCAAAGTTCTCCATGAAAGATATGGGAGAAGCGGACGTTATTCTTGGTATTAAGATTAAACGGGAGAATAAGGGGATTGTAATTACGCAATCTCATTACATTGAGAAAATACTCAAGAAGTTCAATTATGAAAATTGTTCTCCAGTAAGTACACCCATGGATCCAGGAGAAAAGCTTATGCCAAATACAAGTAAACCTGTGGATCAACTCGAATACTCAAGAGCTATAGGCTCTTTGATGTATGCTATGATTAGCACTAGACCAGATATTGCTTATGCGGTTGGAAAGTTGAGCAGATTTACTAGTAATCCTAGTAGACATCATTGGCATGCGATAACTAGGGTATTCAAGTACTTGAAGGGTACTATGAATTATGGATTGTCATATATGGGATTTCCTTCGGTGTTAGAGGGTTATTAGGATGCTAATTGGATAAATAATGTTGAAGATTCATCCTCTACAAGTGGATGGGTGTTCTTGCTTAAGGGAGGCGCCATTTCATGGGCTTCCAAGAAGCAAACATGTATAACTAGTTCCACAATGGAATCTGAGTTTGTAGCATTAGCTGCTGCTGGTAAAGAAGCAGAATGACTAAGGAACTTGGTATATGAGATTCCGATATGGCCTAAACCGATATCACCAATTTCTATCCATTGTGATAGCAGTGCCACACTGGCTAAAGCATATATAGTCAAATATACAATGGAAATTCTAGACATTTGGGTATTAGACATAGTATGATTAGGGAATTAATCATGAATGGGGTGATATCTATTGAGTTTGTTCGGTCGCAACAAAAATTAGCTAACCACTTGACGAAGGGGTTAGCTAGAGACTTAGTGAAAAAGTCGGTAATTGGGATGGGATTAAAGTCCATTTAAATCTATTAGTTATGGTATACCCAATTCCCTTATAATACAACGTTAGAAGCAGAATTCAATGTGGAAGGATCATAGTTAAAGATTGGAGCAATTGTGTTTATCTTCCCAAGGTATGTGCTCAGACCTGCAAGTGATGGCTAGGTTGAAGTATATCTTCTTAATGGTTCTTTTGAAAAATTGCTAATGCAGGTGCAAGATTAAAAGGATCACCTATGTGAGCATGAAGTTTTGCCGCTTCAAGAAGCTTGGACTTGGCTTCCTATATGCTTATTAATGGATAAGGACACATGGCTTGTAAAGTGTCAAGTATGAATAGTAGAGTATTGTAAGAAACATATGTGTACTATATATATCTTTAGATATTCAAATGGATTGACGGGTTCAATCATTATGACACCCCGATTTTCGAATATTTGGAATGTGTATTTGTACTAAGATGAAAATTCAATCGTAAGACATTTTCTTCTATGCATTTGTTTGATCGTTATACCTGTAAAGTAAATCAAGGATTATACTAAAATGGGGGGAGTTTGTTGGTGATTTTAGTATCATCAACGCATTTTGGTAGTAATGTGATTTACTATAGGCCAATGCAATTATGTGTTAAGTTTGAAACGAGTTAGGATAGTGCGGAGTTCACGCTCGTCGAGCAAAACGCGTAATTGAATATGAATAATAGAAACGGGCATAACGTTTCGTTCGAATAGTTGCACCCGTTCCCAACGGACATAACGATTCGTTTGAATAGTTGCACCTGTTCCAACAGACATAACTGTTTTCCGAAAAGGTGTGTCTGTTCATTTCTATTATTGGTCTCCTATATAAGGAGTCTTTTGGTCTCGATTTGATATACGAAATTACAGACTTCCTCTCTACATTCTGATCTGTTCTCTATTGTCAGAAACAGATTGTTCTTCGAGAATTATCCCCATAAAGATTTCGTGAACCCAGACAAGAATAGGGTCGAAATACTTTGTTCGGAAAGTGAACGAACACGATTCTTGAAGATATCCAGGATTATCACACCATTTATCTAACAATATATATATATATATATATATATATATATATATATATATATGTTTGTATGTATCATTATTAAATTGTTGTCACAACTTTCTTTCACAAAGAAATCGTATACAAAAATGAACACGAAGAGCATATACGGGCTTACATTGATATTTTCGATATGGGTGAGTGTAACAGTAAGTGTGTTAGAAGGACTTGGTGAGTCTAAAAAATGGGCATTACTAGTTGCTGGTTCTAAAGGTTATGAAAATTATAGGCACCAAGCTGATATTTGTCATGCTTACCAAATATTAAAAAAAGGTGGTCTTAAAGATGAAAATATTATCGTTTTCATGTATGATGACATTGCCTTTCATCCCGAAAACCCAAGGCCTGGTATTATAATTAATCATCCAAATGGTTCTGATGTTTATCATGGAGTTCCAAAGGTATATATACATATTCAATCGTGAGTTTTCTTTGATTTTCAAAAAATAATTGTGTATACCAATTGTTTGTTTATTGTTAAAAGAAATTACAACCTTTAATATATTTTTTACCTCCATTAATCTATATGTTTGAAGTATTTATATGATGAAAAGCATTTATTTAAATTTGTGTAGGATTATATTGGAGATGAAGGAAATGAAAGGAACTTTTTTGCAGTACTTAGTGGCAATAAAAGTGCTGTAAAAGGAGGTAGTGGTAAAGTATTAGAAAGTGGGCCAAATGATACTATTTTCATTTACTATGCAGACCATGGCTCTCGTGTTACAGTAGGTTAGTAAGTAACTCCCTAAAGTGTTTTTTTTGTTCAAAGAATATGTGAAATTTACAAACACACAATTTTTAAAATCATTTGTGCTATCTTTACAAAATTGTTTCTTTTTCTTGTAATCATACATTATGTATAAAAAACGAAATATGGATAATTAATTTTTAGATTATTATTAATAAATGTATTTTCATGTTTCTTTTCCAATCTTTCTTTATAATTTTTATTTTCAATAAAGGAGTATTAGGTACATTTCGTCACTTAAATATTATTTTTAACCATCACTCTTTTAATCAGATGATATTAACACATATCTCACTATTTTAAAATTTAAAAAATGAGTTTCACATTCAATTTTCTAATTGCCACTTTTTATTTATTAAAATGTATAACTATTTTGATCCTAGTTCCCACTCAAAACTATTTGTTCATGACAGGTTTGCCAGACGGGGGTCTCCTTTATAGCAAAGATTTTGTAGATGCATTGAAGAAGAAACATTCTGCTAAATCCTACAAAAATATGGTAAGAACTTATTTTAATTTATAAACACGAGTATTAAATATTTAAGATTTTTTTTATAAGCAAGGATTTCAATATAATTAATACTAGGAATATTGAAACCCGCTTAAAAAAAACAATATTTGTATACTTGAATATTAAAAGTTTGTTAATTGTTAGATTTCTTATTTATTTAACTAAATAAAATAAAATAAAGGTGATATACATGGAAGCGTGTAATTCTGGAACCATGTTTGGAGGACAACTTCCAAATGATATAAATATTGGTTTTTTCTTCACCCACCTCCTAACCTTCTTGCCCACCCCTGGTGAATTTACCATAATACCCCTTGTTTCGGAAGTTCATTTCCGAAACGGTACTTTTTTTTGGAAAAAAGGTGTTTTCGGAAATGAACTTCCGAAAACGTGTTTTTTTTAATATAAAATATTGATTTCGGAGATGCATCTCCGAAATAAAGTCACTTTTCAGAAAATGTGGTGTTTCGGAAGTTCATCTCCGAGCGCACCCCCCTTGGAGGAATTCGGAAATGCACTTCCGAAAATAGGTCTGGACAGAAGAAAATGAACAATTCGCTTTATTTAATCAGGTGAAAATTACAACGATAATATTACATAAAATTAAAGTTACATATTGTTAAACACGGGTAGGTGGGGATGAGAGAGTGGTGGGGAGAAAAAAAGGCTTCCAAATTTCAAAAGGTTTATTTATTATTTTAATAAAAATACGTACAACTGAAAGTAACAAATGACGGAGGAGGTGTAACCGGAGCCGAAACATATGACGGAGGAGGTGGATGTCCGGAGGAAGAAGACCCGGAGGTACGTCCACCGCGAGACAAAGGAGCCAATCAATGTAAGCTATAATTTATCATTATCATCAGGGGACGTCATTACAAAAAATTGGAAAAAAAATCTTATTATTTTTAATCTTGATTTTTTAGAAATGACGTCCCCAGATGATAATCATAAACTATAGCTTACATTGATTGGCTACTTTGTCTTGTGGTGGACGTATCTCCAGTTCTACTTCCTCCAGACATCCACCTCATCCGTCATATCTTCCGACCCCGGTTACCACTTCCAAAAACTAACATGATAAATCCAATACAAATACACTGTGCGATACAATCCGAAATCAGAACAAAACAAAACAAAAACATGTTATTCTGCCCGACGAGCGTTACAAAATACACATCAAACGAAAAAAAACACGTTATTCATCCCAACGAGCGAACTCCTCCGAATGAAGATAATTATACCAATCCTCATCCCACTCAGTCTCAGAACCATCAGCGTTGATCACGACTCTCATGCCTGAAGACTGAGCTTGAGCATCCGGGCCCCGGGCCCCCTGGGAACGAGAAGTAGAGCCGGTCGAAACATTCTTCTTCTCCTTCACCTCCTTCACCTCCTTCACCTCCTTCACCTCTTTCACCTCTTTCTTTGAAGAATCCTTTCTTCCCTTAGCGCCCTCTCTAGAAGACATGTTCCTGTAAACAATTGAATTCGATTAATATGCGAGACAAAATAAAAAACAAAAAAATTTGAACTTCTGATATATTTCGGAAGTTCATTTCCGAAAACTGGGATGGAGGTGTTTTCGGAAATGAACTTCCGAAACACCCCTGCGATGCAATTTCCTGCAACTTCCATGGCAGACCCCTAAATCAACCTTCAAACCAAATCAAAATGCTTCTAAACAACCTAAATACTACTAACAACCTAGCCATATATCATTTATGCAATTAAAACTCTAAATAACATGCATTTGAATAATAGATCTAAAAATTTCAAAACTTACAAAGTGTTAGGATTGAGGGCTTTTGAATGTTGTTTAGCAGTGTGATTGGAGCCTTGATGCAGCTTTGGAATTCTGTTTGCACAAATTTTCGCCTCTGCCACTTTTTGTTTTGATTTAGGGTAAATGATTGGGGGAGGGGGAGTGTTTTGATAAATCTGCAGAAATCGCAGTATTTCGGAAGTGAACTTCCGAAATAATTGTTTCGGAAATGAACTTCCGAAGTAAGTCAATTTTTTTAAAAAAACACGCTTTCGGAAATGAACTTCCGAAGCAGGGGTAGTTTTGGTTTTTCGCAGGAGGTGACCACCCATAGGGAGGTGGGTAAAGAAATTTTCTAAATATTTATGTAACTACTTCTGCCAATGAAGACGAATATAGTTATGCATTTTATTGCCCAGAAACTCCTCCTTCACCGCCACCTGAGTATACAACTTGTTTGGGAGATTTATACAGTATATCATGGATGGAAGACAGGTATTATATAATTCTTGATTGAATAACTTTTTAAAGATTATATAAAGACTACCATTAGTCTAAAATAATTCTTGCTAAGCTAGTTTGTTAATGGTGCAGTGAAAGAAATGATATGACAAAAGAGACTTTGAAACAACAATATGAAACCGTAAGTATCATAGAAGTTTTTTTTCTTAATTTCTTAATACTTATATTTGACATTTAAATATTTGGAATGTAATTTCTTAATTTCTTAATACTTATATTTGACATTTAAATATTTGGAATGTAATGAATAGGTTCGGAAGAGAACAATAGGTGAAGAACATGGTTCGCATGTGCAATATGGTGATTTTAAACATGGTTCGCATGTGATGCAATATGGTGATTTAAAGATGGAGAATGATTTTCTATCTACATACATGGGTGCAAACCTTACTAATGTTAATGTTGGTCATGAATCATACATGGGTCTAAATCCTACAACTCCAACAAGGCTTATTGACCAAAGCGATGCCACTTTAATTTATCTAAAAACTAAGGTAGTTATAATTTTAATATTTTTTTACATGCTAAAGTTTTGATAGAGGTCACTATAAAATGTGTCTTGCGCACTCTAAATTACAATTGTATTTTAACTTAAACAACACGAAAAATTACGAGATTAATGGATATGCACCGGCAATATAAAATAACTTTACAGAGTCGTTTAATAATAAATCAACAATCTACTATGTCATCTAAATCATTTTAAATTTTAAAGGTGATTTGACAAAATATACAATATTTATTGGTTGACCATGTAAAATTGCAATACACTATCAATGCATCTTCAATTATCTCAAAAATTAATTTACACAAGTTAGATTGCAATAACGAATCTTTATTATAATATGTTGCATAGACACATGTTTCATTCATAGGAAAAGAAAATTTTCTAAAACAATACTCCCTCCGTTCCTTTTTAAGTGTCGTTTTAACAAAAAACTCTTCAATCAAGATAGTGGATTATTTGAGTTACTTTTTCTATTATACCCTTATTTATTTTTCTCTTTCCAAATAAATTCAATCATAAACTCTCTTTTTCCAATAAATAATTGAAAATTTTGAGGTGGAGTTATTTAGAAAATAAGGGTATAAATGACAAATTATAACATTAAATTATAAAACGACACTTAATAGGACTCGAACCATTTATTCATGCTTTGTCATAAGATCCGAGGGGTTTGGCTGGCTGTTATGAAGTGGTTGGATCTGGACAGTGTGGAGGCGGTGGACTGTTGTAGCCAAATTCGTTTGGGTGTCTCGAACTTGAAGGGAAAGATGAAGAGCAATAGAGCTGCAGCAATTTGGATGACAGTTTGGTGGTGCATTTGGAGGGTCCGTAATGCAATAATTTTCAAAAATGCGGAGTTCGATAGCGTTGAACTGTTCTATTCAATTCTGTGGCATTTTTGGTGGTGGTTGGCAATAGTAGCTAAAGAGAGAATTTTGTGTAACTTCTATGAATGGTTCAAAAACCCGTCGTTATGTAATTAAGAAGAGAGCATTCATGGTTGGGTTGCATACTGTTTGTATTTCTTTTCTCTTGTAAGGGTTGAGTACCCCTAGTACTCTATTCTTTAATGCAAGAGTTATTTATGAAAAAAAAAAAAAATAGGAACAAAAAAATTCTTCTAAAACGACACTTAAAAAGGAACGGAGGGAGTAATAATTATGATAATGATAGTAACTATTATTACTATTATTATTATTTATTATTATTATTATTATTATTATTATTTATTTTATTTTTTTTCCTCTGGTATGGTACTTGAGTTAAAAATATAATTAAATTAAGATGAGAAAAATTGTTTTCTTAATCTTTTTCAGTTGAAAAGGGCCTCAAATGGTTCACAGGAAAAACTAAAAGCTCAAAAGGAACTAGAAGTTGAAATCGCTCATAGAAAACATGTTGACAATACTTTTCACCTAATAAGCAATATCTTGTTTGGAAAAGAGAATGGTTTCACAATGATGTCTATGTGCGTGCTCCAGGCCAACCTATTGTTGATAATTGGGACTGTTTAAAGATGCTTGTAAGTTCTATACCTTACAATAATGTTTTCTTATCATTTTTCAAATCTCAAAGTATATAATTTTTGGGTGAATATATGTGAAATATTAAATACAGATGTTTTCTTAATATTTTATGCAGATAAAAACTTATGAAGGTCATTGTAGTCCCTTATCAAACTATGGAACAAAATACTTAGGAGCCTTTGCTAATATGTGTAATGCTGGTATTAGTGTAAACCAAATGGTTGAAGCAGCATCACATGCTTGTCTGAAGAAAGAATAAGATTCTCAAGAATGTAATAATTAATATATTCTAGAGTTAAATAATAGTTCAATCTCTGGTATAAAATGCATCATATCATTGTAATATTTGTATCAAATCACCCATAACGATATTAATGTATACCAGTTTGAATGAGAATATATAATTTATAATTTTATGTCTATTTATAATTTCAAAAAATAAATATTAATCCATCATTGCAAGGAAAATGGCCAGTTTCTTCGCCGTTGAGTGAAATTGAAATGCTTGTAGAATTTAAAATGACACTGTCTCACGTTAGGGTTTCTGAAATGCAAGTGAATAGTGTAACTACTTTTTAGCAATAAAGTGTGGTTTTAAGATCTGTTTGTGAATCAACACAAACCAAAAAACACCCAACAGAAATTAATCCAACATAGCCATAACCAAAAATTGATCGACAAAACTACATATGATGAGAGAGAAAGTTAGTGAGAGAAACAGCGGTGGGCACTAGTTTGTTGTTTTTCTGGTTTTTTTTTCCATGGCTGTTCAAGGGTTGCAACCAGGAGGTGTTTGGCATAAGGTGAAAAGAAAGGAGAGACATGCTTTAGTTAATAGCAAATGGGATATTTTGAAGAATAACATTGATGGAGTCATAGGCGAGATCACCTCTTTTTTTATAACGGATTTTGATCACAAATAGAGAGCTAGAGATCTTTTTTTCGAATTCAAAGATCTGGGCTTGGTGGATGAAATTGTAATTCCACCAAAGAAAGACTGGAGAGGCGAAAAGTATGGATTTGCGAGGTTTGTGAACGTTGAGGACGTGAGATTGCTAGAGGTCAAACTGGATAATCTGTGGCTTGAAGGCAGGAAGATGAGGGCTAATGTATCTAAATTTAAAAGGACTGATCAGAAGAAAAGACTAATACCGGAGATTAATGTTTCCACCAGGGAGGAATCGGCAGGCGTTAACAGGTTTAGCTCAAAGGGGGTTCTGAGGAAAGCTCTGGGAACAGGGGTTGTTGTCGTTGGCGATGCTAGGAACCAAACTAAATCTTACGCGGATTTGCTGAAGGACAATGTCACTAATAGGTCCAATATCAAGCAAGGGGAAGGATTTATGAAGATCAATCAGATAGTTTCAAATACGGGGGAAGTAAGCATTAAAGAGGACATTAACAAAACTTTTTATTTCAGTTCTAACGCAGAAGAGCAAAACCGTTACCGCAACGCAATGGTGGGGATTACGAAGGCACCTGGTTTAGCTTTCGGCGTGAGCAAGAGTTTGTTGGAGGAAGGCATCTTTTCAGTGGTAGCAACTCCTTTGGGACCAAACCTTTGTTTGTTGGAAGAGAAAGTCCAAGGGGATCTGGAGAGATTGCTTAAGGATGCAGGGGAGTGGAAGAGCAGCTGGTTCAAAGAGGTTAGGGGTTGGAAGAAGAAGGATGTCGAATGTTTTAGATCTGTGTGGGTATCTATCTATGGAATCCCTTGTTTCGTTAGAAACAGAAGGTTCTGTGATCTTCTATTATCTGACATAGGGGTGGTGGCTAACGGAGAAGCTTTAGAAGGAAACCAAATTAGACTGGACGTCACTTCCTTGATGCTCTTCACGGACCAGTTGGAAACTATCAATAGGAAGATAGCAGTGTCGATTGACGGAGAGTGGTTCAACATTTTGGTGAAGGAGGAAGCGGCGGTTCGGGTGAGCGACATGGAGGAGTCTTGGTCGGGGTCGGTGTTTTCCACGAAGGAGCCGGCAGGAGCTGATCCGACGGCGGAGAGAGAAATGATGGATGAGGACGACGATTCTTCTGGTAGCGTGTGGTTCGGCGAAAAAGGGTTAAATTCTTCGAGGTGTGTCAGAGGAGCAGGCAATCATTCTTCAGAGCCGCAGGGAGGTAGTTTCGTTAGGGAAGAAGCCATGGTTTTAGGGGATAAAGGGAAAGTCATAGCACCAGAGAGGGATGTGCAGAGCAGAACAGAAAGCTTTAGCGGTGAAAGTCTTTCTAGGGTGGCCTTTACGGCTAATGAAGCGTTCTATGTGAAAGAGGGTTTGGTTCCAATGCTAGTGGAGAAGGTGATTAATAGTGAGGTGCCTACAAGAAGTGGGCCAATAGATATTTTTTCAGTGGGCCAGCATTTTAAAAAGCCCTTAGCTGGCGCAGGGCCTCTTTTACAAAAGGCGGTTTCGGGTCCACCAAGGGAGGTCGTATTTAATAATTCTTTTGACTCTTATGTGGGGCCCAGGGAAGTCAAAATAGATTTTATTGGCAAAGAAGCTGTCAATTCCATGCACGTAGTTAGAAGGGCAAAAGGAGACCATGAGGCACTGTGTTTTGATGATCATTGTTATAGACTGAAAAACTCTAAAAAAGTTAGGAAACAAATGCGTGAGATCATAAACTTGGGAGATAGAGTGGATAATTATATTTACCCTGCTGAGTTGGTGTTTCCTTTGAGCTCTGGAAATGGGCCTGGGTCAGCCAGCGGGTGCACTTCTGGAGGGCAGTCCTATTCGAATGACTCTCTTACTCATTCTGATGTTAGAAACTACAATGATAGATTGATCAAAAGAGGTTTAGGGAACACATCCATGGGGCTGTGGAATTCCATGAATAAGTTGGGGATAGCGAATACTGCTAAGTTTTGCAATCCTGTTTTATTATTGGATGAGATGGAGAAGAGAGGAAACAAAGGAGTTGAGGTTTTGAAGGTGACTAAAAATGGGTTGAAATGATTGTTTACTCTCTTAATATTAGAGGGGGAGGCAAGAGAGTGAAGAGGAAGAGAATTGGATTCAACATCCAAAGAGGTATGGTAGACATAGCTTTTCTTCAAGAAACAAAAATGAAGAACTTACAACAGCAACATATCAAGGAACTGTGGGGTGATGATAGGGTGGAGTGGTTTCATTTGGAGGCCGAGAGGGCTTCAGGAGGTATTTTAATTATGTGGAGGAAAGATTTTTTTAGTCTAATGTATAGCTTTCGAGGTGAGGGTTTTCTAGGCATTTGCGTGGAAAAGGAGAATAGAAGAATTTATTTTGTTAATATTTATGCCTCGTGCGACCACAAAGTTAGAATGAACTCGTGGAGGAGGATTGTGGATTTGAAGAAGAGGAGTATCGATGGTTCACGGTGTATTGGAGGAGATTTCAATGTTGTGTCAAATTTGGAGGAGAGAATTGGTATATCCAAGAAGAACTATAGAAGGGAGATAGATGATTTTAATAGATTTATCGTGGAGATGGGGTTGGTGGACCCTCCTACGATAGGAGGAAAGTTCACTTGGTCAAATAAGAGTGGAAGTGCTTTAAGTAGATTGGATAGATTTCTTTTATCTAGTTCTTTCATTGATGAATGGAAGGTGGAAGGCCAATCTATAGGAGAAAGAGATGTCTCGGATCACGCTCCCATTTGGATAAAAAATAACAAAAAGAATTGGGGACCTAAACCTTTTAGATTCAATAATCTTTGGTTTAACCACAAGGACTTTTATGCCTTTGTTGAGGAGGAATGGAATAGATTGGAGGTGGGGGGTAGAGGGGATTATTATCTAGTAGAGAAGTTTAAGGCGCTAAAGAGAAAGATTAGTTGTTGGAATAAGGAGGTGTTCGGGTGGATTGATCTTGAAATTGAGGAGGCGGGAAAAGAGATGCATTTTATAGATAACAAGTTTGCTCATTTTGCAGGTAAAGTTCCAGAAGAGGTGGTGGTGCAAAGATCTAAGGCGGCCATTGAATTTTGGGACAACCTTCACAAAAAGGAAGGTTTCCTTCGTCTAAAGTCGAGGCAATTGTGGCTAGCCGAAGGTGATAGCAACACGAGGTATTTCCATAATTCTCTCAAGGAGAGAAGAAGAAGGAATTCTTTGTGTTCTCTTACTTCGAGTAGGGGAGTGTTGGAGGATGCTAACGAAGTTAAAGATTTCACGTACAACTACTTCAATTCTTTTTTCAAAGAAGAGGTGGAGGGGAGGCCGAATCTCATTGGTGTGGGTTTCAAGTGTCTTCTTGTTGCGGAGGGTGTGAGCATAGAACGCCCTTTCTCAGAGTCGGAAGTTAAGGAAGCAATTTGGTCATGTGATGGTAATAAAAGCCCGGGGCCGGATGGTTTCTCTTTAGAGTTCTATAAGAGGTTTTGGGTTGTGATTCGAGAAGACGTTTTGAAGATGTGCAATGACTTTCATAGCAAGGGTTCTCTTGTCAAATCTATCTCTTCTTCTTTTCTTGCTTTGATACCAAAATCCAATAATCCTCAATCCTTAGGTGAATTTTGTCCCATTTGCTTGGTGGGAAGCATATACAAGATTATTGCTAAGATTTTGGCGGGTAGACTAAAGGAGGTTATAGGTTCTTTGGTGTCGACCAACCAAACCGCGTTTGTTCCGGGTAGAAACATGATAGATGGTGTTCTTTTGGTTAATGAGATTATTGATTGGTCAAAAAGAAAGAAAAGAAGTTGTCTCTTGCTAAAGGTGGACTTTGAAAAGGCGTATGACTCCGTTTCTTGGCAATATCTAAGAGAAACGATGATTAGGATGGGGTTTGGTACTAGATGGATGGGGTGGATGGAGGCGTGTGTTTTCAACAATCACATGTCCGTGTTAGTCAACGGAAGCGCAACTAAAGAGTTTAAGGTGCATAAAGGATTAAGACAAGGCGATCCTTTGTCTCCTTTTCTTTTTGTTCTTGCTATGGAAGGATTAACTGGCCTTGTGAAAAAATCGGTAGAGATGGGAAATTTCAAGCCTTTCATGTATGGGGTTGATGACGGTGTGGACATTTCTTCAATTCGCGGATGACACTATCCTTATCGGAGAAGCGACTTGTGATAATCTATGGAACATGAAGGTGATTTTGAGGGGGTTTGAATTAGTGTCCGGATTGAAGATTAACTTCTCTAAAAGCAACATAATAGGCGTGAATGTGGGCGATTGGTACCTCAATGCCGCTACGACTTTCCTTTCTTGCAAGAAAGGTGTGACCCCTTTCAAATTCCTAGGAATTATGGTGGGGGATAATCCGAGAAGGAAGAAAGTGTGGTTGGATGTGATTAACAATTTAAAGAGGCGTCTTTCATTGTGGAAGGGTAGAAACATTTCATTGGGAGGTAGGGTTACTCTTTTAAACTCGGTTTTGAATTCAATCCCTATTTTTACTCTATCTTTCTTCAAAGTCCCGGGAAAAGTTGCAAATGAAATTAGAAAACTTCAAAACAAGTTTCTTTGGAGTAGTAGTGTTGAGAAAAGGAGCATTCATTGGGTGAAGTGGGAGGTTGTGTGTAGGCCAAAGGACAAGGGCGGTTTGGGTGTTAGAGATGTGAGGGAGATGAATAAAGCTCTTCTCATGAAGTGGAAGTGGAGAATTCTAAATGAAGATAATGCCATTTGGAGTAGATTTATCAAGGTGAGGTACAATTGTCCTAAAATTATTATTCAAATCAATAGGGGTGAGATGAATAGGTGTGACGACTCAATTTGGTGGAGGGATATGTGCAAGAATGATTTGTTGGAAGGTATTGTTGATAATGGTTTTTCCGGGTGTTTCAAATGTTGTTGCAAGAACGGTAAGGATATTCTTTTTTGGCATAATTTGTGGTTGGGAGATCAATCTCTTCGCATGATCTTTCCGGATTTGTTTGATTTATCAACCACGAAATTTTGCACGGTAGCGGAGGTATTGGTGTGGACCGAAGGTACGCATAGATGGGATGTCCAAGGCTTGTTCTCCCACGGTGCTGCTAGCGGAGATGATGCTGGTTTGGCCGCGGCTGCCAGCCCATCATGGAAGACTTTTTGCGACTTAGTGTTCGGTTACAATCCCTCCGAGTTCGAAGGTAACTCTGTCGTGTGGTTCCTTAATTCGGAAAAGGAGTTCACGGTCGCGAGCATTTCTTGCATGGTCATTGATGCCAAAGCTTTAGCTTGGGATGCTCAATCGATCAAGTCGTTGAAAAGGATGTGGGATATCAAACTCCCACCAAAGATTAAGGTGTTCGCTTGGAGATTTTTTATTGATCGGCTTCCTTCTAAGGATCTTTTACTGAAAAGAGGAGTTGCAAATATTCCTAATGCGGATTGTGTGTTTTGTGGCAATCATGTAGAAACATCTTCTCATATTTTTCTTCATTGCCAAAAGGTGAAAGAGATTTGGAATCATATTTATGTTTGGCTTGGCATTCCGGAGGAAATAAACAGAGAGGAGTTTTTAATTTTTGGAGTTCTTCAAGATAAGGTGAAGAATAGACATCGAAGAGGTTTGATTAATGTAGTTTGGTTAGCCACCATATGGAGTCTATGGATTATGAGGAACGGAATAATTTTCAAGGGGGAGGAGTTTTGTTTTGATGTTATTTGTTCTAATATTATTTTTTTATCTTGGAGGTGGTTGCGTTTTGGATATACAAAGTTTAGACCAAACTATTATGAATGGTTTAAACTTCCTTTATCCGAATCAAACACTATTTAGTGTTGTGTTTTTGTAAGGGTTGCACCCCTAGTGCGAGCTTAATCAATCAATTGCCTATTAAAAAAAATGATCAACAAAAACCTTACTAATCCGGCCGCTACTAAACAATTATCTCTCAACTCTACCACAGATGATAAGGAGATGCAACAAAAGAAAGAGGAGCCAAGCGATAAGAAAAGACGAAGGGCAAATGATCACGAAAATGATGAGGACAAATCAAGTACAGAAGAACATTTTTTATCAGCAAGTCCTAGCATCCAGGACTGCCAGAACTTATGAAAATTGTGAGTTGGAATTGTCGGGATTTGAGCAGCCCGCGCGCAATTCCGAACTTGAGAAAGCTTGCTCAACAATATCAGCCTGATATCATCTTCCTCTCGGAAATGTTAGCTAGAGCCAATAAACTTGAATCACTCCGTGTGTTATTAAAGTTTGAAGCTTGCCTTACGGTTGATGTTAAAGGACGAAGTGGTGGCCTGGCTGTTATGTGGAAACACTATTAAGTATAGTATTTTAAACTTCTCCAGAAATTTTATCAATGTCTTGGTGGAAGAGGATGGTATGGATGATTGGAGAGTTACGTGTTATTTTGGCTATCCGGAAAGAAACCGTACACAACTGGTGTGGGACTTCGTAATCTTCATGGTATGTCTAACATCCCGTGGTGTATCATCGGTGATTTTAATGACCTTTTGTCTCAAGAGGATAAATACGACACGCACCCATACCCTAACAGGTTGTGTAACGAATTTCGGCAGGCGGTTACCGATTGTGAGATCGTTGACATACCCCTCATTGGGCATCATTTTACCTGGATTAAAAGTAGAGGAACCAATCATGTTATCGACGAAAGATTGGATAGAGCTTTAGTTTCGCCAGAGTGGTTGCTTCTTTATCCACAAGCGAAACTGACTAATCTCCTTGCTTCGCATTCTGACCATAGCCCAATTTTGTTGGATTGTGAACCAAAGCAACGATATCCTAGTAAATTTTAGTTCCGATTCGAGAATAGCTGGCTGTTGGATGAGGATAATAGGGAGGTAGTACAAACCGGCTGGAACTGTGGAGAGAATTCTGTAATGGAGAATTGTATTGCCCACTATGCGGATAACTTGAATAGATGGCATGTAATAAAATGCAGGCAACAGAAGGAGACCATGCTTAAAAACAAAGAGATTATGGAAAGGTTGAGAGGGTGCCACAACACGTATGAGGTCGGCCTGTTCCTTGCAGCCCAACGGGACTACAATATTGCATTACTGCGAGAAGATACGTATTGGCGGCAACGGGCAAAGATGCATTGGATGAAACACGGTGCTCGTAACACTACATTTTTTCATCGGTCGGCTTCGGCTCGGAAACAGTTTAAGAAAATTGAAGTGTTAATGGATGAAAATGGTTGTGAAACTCATGATCAGAAAATAATTTGTGGGATAGTTAACCAATATTTCCAGGAGCTATTCACATCAAGTGAAGGGGTGTATGACCCAATTATCAGTAATATCCGAGGTGTGGTTACAGCAGAAGATAACATGTGATTTTTACGTCCGTTTGTGAAAGACGAATTTTTCTTGGCTCTGAATGAAATGCATCCTAACAAATCTCCAGGACCAGATGGTTTTAACCCGACATTTTTCCAAGAATTCTGGGAGTTATGCGAAAATGATATTTTCATGGCAGGACTTGGCTAGAAGAAGGTTTCTTCCCAGATTCGTTGAACGAGACCAAAATACGCTTAATCCCTAATTGTCCAAAACCTACAACTATGAAGGATTATCGGCCTATTTCGCTTTGCAATGTTGTCTATAAAGTGGTGTCTAAGGCACTAGCTAACCGTCTTAAACTGCTGTTAGATAAATGTGTGTCAGAAGAGCAGTCTGCTTTCGTGGAAGGTAGATCTATTTTGAATAACGCGATGATTGCTCATGTGGTTATTAATGCTCTTAAGAGGAAGACGAAGGGGAGGAAATTGCACTTGGCTCTTAAGATTGACATTAGCAAGGCGTACGATCGGGTGGACTGAGGGTTTCTTAAGGAGGTGCTTGGAAAATTGGGTTTTACTGAGAAATGGATTCACTGGCTTATGATGTGTGTCACATCGACACGCTATTATGTACTAGTTAACTCAGAGAGGGTCGGTCCTATAGTTCTCGTAAGAGGATTGAGACAAGGCGACCTGTTATCACCGTATATGTTTATCCTTCTTTCGAAAAGACTTATGGCACTCATCAAACGTGCGGTGGCTAGCGGTGATATACATGGAGTTTAAATATGTAGGGGGCACCTAGTGTGTCCCACCTTCTTTTTGCTGACGACTGTTTTTTATTTTGCAGTACAAATATTTCGGAAGTTCGAAACCTTATGGGGATACTTAATGTTTATGCGAAAGCCTCGGGCCAAGAGATCAATTTGTCCAAATCTGAGGTTTTTCCAGTAATAATCTAAGCAACCCGGCAAAGGAAGATTTAGCAAATATTATGGGAGTTCGTCATGATTTAGGAATCGAAAAATATTTGGGTTTGCCATCGATGATCGAAAAAGGTAAAAACGCGATTTTTTCCTATGTTAAAGACCGTATTTGGAAGAAAATCAATTCATGGAGTGGGCGGTCCTTATATAGAGCAGGGAAATATGTTATGATTAAATAAGTGTTACAAGCTATTTCAGCTTATATCATGAGTTTATTTATCCTTCCAGAGACAATTATTTCTGAAATAAAAAGATGTTAAACGTGTTCTGGTGGGGAGGAGGTACAAATCACAAAGGTATCAGGTGGATGGCGTGGGATAAGTTAGCTCGTCCGAAGGAGGAAGGGGGTTTGGGATTTCATGATTTTCGATCTTTTAACAAGGTTATGGTTGCTAAACAAGGCTGGTACATCTTGGCTAATCGACACACTTTAGTTTCTTGCATCTTCAAAGCAAGGTATTTCCCGAGACCTTCTTTCTTTGGCTCCGAGGGAGACGAGAAGGTTGTCTGCATGGTCCGCAAAACCAAGGTGTGTATAATATAACCATTAATAATCTCATGCTACCAAATGCTAAACAGTGGGATATGAGAGTATTAACGGACTTGTTCGATTGTGTAGATGTGGAGGATATTATCCATGTTCCGTTGTTAGAGGAAGTTGTAGAAGATAGATTAGTTTGGGGAGAGGACCAAAGTGGAATTTATAGCGTTTGTTCCGGTTACAGATTATGGAGGAAGGCTATTGTGCGTCAGGTTGATGAGGGGGCGGAGGCTAGCTGGTCCAATTTGTGGAGGATTCGCACTGCCCCTAGATCTAAACATTTGTTATGGAGAATTTACAAAGAGTGCTTACCTACTATGAAGAGACTTCGTCATCATCATGTTCCTTGTGAGGATTCTTGTCTGTTTTTGTGACACTTATATAGAAGATGACTGGCATATCTTCTTTGGGTGTGCGGAGATGGTTCTTAGTTGGAGGGCTACTGGTTTAAGTCATATTATAGAGCCTAAAATTCAGGTCATGTTGGGTGTAAGATCAGTTATCTTTGATGTTTGTAATAATGAGGATAACAAGGTCGCGGGGCGAGTAGCTGTTATGCTAGAAGCTTAGTGGAAAAATAGGAACAACTTGATCTGGAATAACGAGAAAGAGGAGGCTTCTCGTCTTGGGTGGCTTGCTTTTCATCAATGGCAAGAATGGTTTAATGCCCAGCAGGTATCGTATAACAACAATACTCACCAACATGAGTTAGCTTGGTCTCCTCCAGAGGAGGATTGGGTTAAATGCGATGTTGACGCCAATTTCAACACTCACTTGGGTACGACTTTTAGAGCTCGGTGTGTGCGTGATGCGGGTGGTATTTTCGTTCATGCAGGAGTGGCTTGGGACATTAGAAATCTCTCTATTATCGAAGCATAGGCTTTAGCTCTAGAAGAGGTTATTAAGGACTCTATAGCTCTTCAGCTTGATCATGTTATTTTTGAAAGTGATTCTCTCTGTGTGGTTATGGCTCTGCATTCTAATCCTAGTGGAATGCCTGAGTTTCATCTTCTTATTCGTTCCATTAGATTGCTTTTATCTTATTTTCATAACTTTGAGGTAAGTTTTGTCAAACGCCGAGCGAATATGGTTTCCAACTCCTTAGTAAAGGCACCCAATTCTTGGGCTAGGCGTAGCTCTATGCATTATGTTCCTCCTTGTATTGTGATGATTATTAATAATGAAATGAGATAGTTTTGCTCTTGTAAAAAAAAAAAAAGATTTGTTTATGAATTAACGCGTAAGATGAAAGTAATGACCAAATAACATTATCTAGATTGAAATACACGTGATTTAAGGTAAATGAGCTCAATAATTATTTAAATTTTTAATTGAAATTTAATTCAATTAGAGGTTCCATAAATTGATCTGATGTTGACCTTTCTGTATCACACGAAGAAGGTGAAATGAGATATGATGGTAATGTTTATTAAGTGCAATGGTGTTCTTTAACCTCTATTTTGACTGTGTGGTGTGGCATAGTAAAATCACAAGTGGGACACTGTAGTGGTGAAAAATTGAGACCGAGGCCATTCGATTGACCCAACTTGTAATTTTAGTGAAAGTCGCCACCGTGCTTTATTGTTTCCAAAGCATAAAACCCAAAGAGGTTTTACAAATCAAAACTAACAAAACAAACAGAGATCTAGGGTACGGGGTTGATTATGCAAGGGGAAGGTGTTCGCACCCCTCACATCTATGGTACTCCACAAAAACCTTTTTGAAAATCTGTGTAAAAAGAGCGTGTGCAAAAGATGAAAAGAAATTTTTTTGGTTTTTAATTATGCTCGACAAGATGTTGCATCTTGTACCTACATACCTCCTCAATGCAACGGGGAAGTCAGAGCATTTATAGTTCATCTTAAAAAAGAAAATAAAGGTTTGTTAAAAAAGAAGAGACACTTTGTCAGTTTAGAGGAGAAAACTCGGCTAACCATACTTAAACATGAGAACAAGTGGATTATTTGCATCACAAGTGAAAGAAGGGCTCCAACTTGGATAAAAATCAACAAGTATGCCACTAATTCTTTCAAGTGGAAAAGAATCAAATATATCAATCAATATCAAGGGGATAGGGGATTACATCCCGACTATGATGATTACTCATGCCTAATCTTTAGAAAAATATTTTAAAAGGAAAAGCCAAATGACAAAAGAGTTTAAAGTTTGAAAAGAAAGAAGACTTTGAAAAGGAGAGAGAAAGTTTTGAAAATTTAAGAAGAGAGAAAAGAGATGAAGAAACTATGCTAAAGCATAAAGTAAAAGCTAAAGACAAGAACGATCTAACCAATATCAATAAAGAAGTCAACACTTGACATAAAGCCAACATAAGCAGTCATTTCCTTTGGATTCAACTCAAAACATAATGTTCTAGACCGGCCCAATACAATCAATTGGGCCATTCCCGCCTTCGCCCCAACACACTTCAGATCACGCGTGGCAGTCTCCATCCAAGCAGACCGGGCAAACTAGGCCAAGCAACCGACCACGAGGGTCCCTCGTGCCCGGTAAACAATCAGTCCACGCGTCTCCTAAATATCTGCCCTGTAAAGAGGAGTCTAATTCGTTCCAAGAACATCCTATAAATAGCCCTCTACGTACAGAGGGCAAGGTAATCTTTTTCTTACCACTAAAAACCCTATTACATTGTTGTACCTTGTGGAATATATACTTACTTTGGCATCGGAGTGCCTTGCAGGTACAACACCTTTTTTCCATATTCGTCATCCCGAACTTCAAGCCTTCATTGTTGCTGGCCATCTGATTTGCTCGGTAAGATCAGTGGCGCCGTCTGTAGGAACTCTAGCTCCCCCGTTCCTCTTTCTTGCACCTTCTTGATCCATTCTTGCATCCTACAAGAACCCAGGAACCAAAGCTTTAACCAAATCATACTCATGGCCGGCAATAACGAAGATCCCTCGTCATTAGACGCTGCAATTCTCAAGAAAAACGACATCTCCGTCGTTCCTCCTTCCAGAAACACCGTCCCTCGAGACGGTGTCACAATATCCCCTTCCCCTAAAGATCTCCAAGATGATCAATCTCATCGCTTCGAAGATACAAGCGGGAAGGACACCCACGAAGAAAGTCTGGGTAACCCTTTCCTCCCAAAAGGGCGGACTCCTCCGGACCAGACCATAAACGCTGTTCTAGCTGCTCTTGCCCAGACCAATGCGCTCTTGCAACAGCAAAGTAACCGAATCGGGGCCCTCGAACAAAAGCGCCGTTTAAGAACTCCCCCCAATCACAAAACTCGTTCTCGAAGCGAAATGTTGACGAAGAAACGTCCATGTTCCCCTTCTCCCAAGAAGAATGGGGATCCCTCTTCCAAGAAAGGATCGAGCGATCAGCGTTCCCGCCACCATTCACAGTCCCCTCGGCCAAGAAGGAAATCTAGATCACGCCCCGGCAAACACGACGACAACCGAAGGCGACGCAGGCGTAGCCAGAGCGGGTCTTTTTCTCCCTCCTCCAGCGACGACGAAGAAGAGCGCCATGGTCCTCTATCCCAGGTAATTTTAGAGGCTCCCCTGCCAACCGGTCTCGAAAAACCCCCTCCGTTAGGGACCTACGACGGGACCACGGATCCGGACGAGCACATGGAGAACATCGACGCCCTTCTCGACTACAGAGGAGTGCCCGGCGCCATTAAATACCGTTTGTTCCCAACCACCCTGCGAAAATGAGCCATGACTTGGTATAAAAGTTTGCCAGACGAGTCCATCACATCATGGAGGGTGCTCGGAAAACTTTTTTCCTGACATTTCACGGCCTCACGAAGGCACCCAAAGTCAGAAGCCTCCTTGGAAGCCATTATCCAAGGAAAGGACGAGTCTCTACGGGCGTACATAGAAAGATTCAATAAAGAAGCCGTACAGGTATCCACCACTGCCCATATGAAGAAGTTCTTGCTCGAGCGCGGCCTCTGACCACGTTCGGACTTCGCTAAAGCCTTCGAAATTGAAACTCCGGCCACTCTTGACGAATTCTTCCTCAAAGCCCAAGCCTACATACAGTATGAGGAGAAAGAAGCCGCCCACGCCGTCCGCAATTCCAGGCACGAAGAGAGCAGTAAAAATGCGCGCCAAGATGAGTCTCGCCGGGGAACTGACAAAAAGAAAGATGATAAAACTCGGGACCCCAAGGACTACAAAGCCCCTGCGGGGAAATTCCGAGAGTACACCCCACTGAACGCCTCAAGGGAGCGCATCTTGAACGAATGCGCAAACGCCGAGTTTCAGATGGGCAAGATCCGATTCCCTAAGAGCATGCCCGTCCGGCCAAACGTTGATAAATCGAAATTCTGCAGATTCCACAAAGGCCACAGGCACAACAACGAGGATTGCATCCATCTTAAGGATGCCATAGAGATATTAATCAGGGAGGGACATCTGAAACAGTATGCGAAGAAGCAGGAGGCCGCTAGAGAAGCTAAACCAGTCACCGAGGAAAAGCCGGCGGAAGATACGCCTGCCATGCAAGTGGCCATGAGCGTTACCAGGTCTGAAGATTTTTACCTCCCTAATTAAGCCAACGCAGCAACCACCTATTCCTCCCATAGCACATGGGAGAGGTTCTCGTCCGTAATGGTTATATCAGGCGGGGTTTTCAGCAAACTGACCGTCGGATCTGTAAAACGCAAGTTCGACGAGCTAATCTCGGCCAGCACGAACGTAGCCTCGACTTTCGACCATGCCAAAGGCAGTCCCTTCTCAATATATTTCTATAAAGAAGAGTTGCCCGGAGGAGCACCTAACGCGACCATCCCTCTCCTCATCCGAGCCCGGATGGCTAATTTTGACGTGCGACGCATATTGGTCGACCAGGGAAGTTCAGTGGACATCATGTACTCCCAATTGTTTAAAACATTGCAACTGAACGACAGTCACCTTACACCATACGTAGGATCAGACTTACAAGGATTCAATGGCACGGTAACCAAGCCGTGGGGATTCGTGGAACTCATAGTTTCGATCGGGTCGGCAGAGACCACCAGGGCAGTGAAAGTCCAATTTCTGGTTATCGACTGCCCATCAATATACCAATGCATCCTCGGACGCCCCACTCTGGCCGAACTAATCGCGGTTCCCTCAACCGTACACCTTAAGCTCAAATACAATACGACCAAAGGACAAGTAGCGACACTCATTAGCGACAACGAAGCAGCCAGGAGGTCTTTCGAAGCCTCCGCCAAGGTCCTGAGTGCGATAAAGACACCGACCCAAGCGAAGACAGCGACCAACGCTACTTCAGAAACCAACAATATGCCCCGCACCGACACTGTCGACCTCGACAGTCGTTTTCTGGGAGAACCCGAGCAGAGCATCAACTCAGGTGCATCAGAAGGGATCCTCCGGCCAATTCCGGACGGAGACTTTGAGCTCGTAGCCCTCGGAGAAGATCCGACCAGGGGAGTCAAGATCGGATTAAACCTGCCAGACCTGGCCAAAAGGCAACTCAAAGCTTGCCTCCGTGAGAACGCCAACCTATTCGCCTGGAGCGGTGCAGAAATGCCCGGACTTGACCCAGAAGTGGCTTGCCATCACCTGACCATCGACCCGACCTGCAAGGCCGTCGCTCAGAGGAGAAGAAAACAATCACCAGAAAAAACGGTTGCGGCCGAACTAGCTGTAAAAGACCTCCTAGAGGCCAAGTTTATATCCGAGGCCAAGTACACTACTTGGCTCTCCAATGTTGTACTTGTTAAAAAATCAAATGGAAAATGGCGCATGGGCACTGACTACGCCGATCTTAATAGGGCTTGCCCAAAAGATGCTTATCCCTTCCCTAACATAGATAAACTAGTCGATAATTCCGCTGGTTTTAAATTACTTTCATTTATGGACGCATATTCCGGTTATAATCAAATACCCATGGCTAAAACTGATAACAAATATACGGCCTTCATGACCGAATCGGGCAACTATTACTACAACGTAATGCCCTTCGGTCTGAAGAGCGCTGGTGCGATGTACCAGCGCATGATGAACAAAGTCTTTCAAGCAGAGATAGGTGATATGCTCGAAGTCTACATAGACGATACGATCGTCAAATCCCAACGGGAAACCAATCACGCCGCTCACCTTAAAAAGGTTTTCGAGCAAGCCCGAAAGTGTAAAATGAGATTCAATCCGGAAAAATGCACATTCGGCGTCCGCGCGGGAAAATTCCTCGGCTTCTACTTAACAGAAAGAGGAATCGAAGCCAACCCGGATAAGTGCAGGGCCTTCTCAGACTTGCCGACTCCAAATTCGAAAAAGTCAATCCAAACTTTGAATGGCACGCTCACGTCACTATCCAGATTCGTAGCCAAATCCGCGCAGCATGCCCTGCCACTATTCAAACTCCTCCGCAAAGAGACCACATTCGAATGGACGGAAGAGTGTGAATGCGCCCTCTCCCATATCAATCAGGCATTATCCAGCCCACCAGTTTTATCTAGACCGAAAGCTGGAGAAATCTTATACCTCTATCTCGTCGTAGCCACCGAGGCCGTTAGGGCGGCCTTGATACGAGAAACCTCGGAAGGCCAGAAACCCATTTACTTCACAAGCAAAGCACTCCAGAGCCCCGAGATCAGATATCAATAGATCGAAAAGGTCGGACTCGCGTTAATAACCGCAGCCCGAAAACTCAGACACTATTTCCTAGCACATACCATAGTCGTGCGAACTGAGCAACCCGTAAAACAATTGCTTGCACGCCCTGACATGGCCGGGAGAATGCTCCGGTGGTCGTTGGAACTTGCGGAGTTCGACATCAAATACGAGGGAAGAAAAGCCCTTAAAGCACAGGTCTTGGCAGATTTCGTAGCCGAAATGGCCTTCCCCGAAACAACAAGTAACAACGCCCGAAGATGGACCTTATACGTGGACGGTGCTTCAAGCTCGACCGGCAGCGGAGCAAGGATCATTCTTGAAAATGGAGAAGGAACCCTCATAGAGATATCCCTTTCACTATCATTCCCAACATCTAACAACCAAGCAGAGTATGAAGCCCTGTTAGCCGGGCTGTGCCTCGCAAACGACTTAGAAGCCGAAGAAATTGAGGTATTCACCGACTCTCAATTGGTCGCATCACACATCTCGGGCGAATATCAGGTCAAGAGTGAAGCCCTCGCCGAATACCTAACCCTCGTAAAAGAAAGACTGGCCCGATTCAGGAGCGCCAAAGTAAAACACATTCCAAGGGAACACAACGCTCGAGCAGACGTCCTATCAAAACTAGCGAGCACAAGAAAGAAGGGAGGTAACAAATCCGTAATCCAGGAGATATTGCCAAAACCCAGCACCGAGACCTCATCTTCCCTCTCACTCGTAATCGCAATTGGAGATGCGTCCTGCTGGATGACCCCCGTATACAATTACTTAACAAGTGACCTCTTGCCCGCCGATCCGAAAGAGGCCTCCCCATCCTAAGATGAGCTTGCTCGTACGTCTTAGTCGAAAATCGCCTCTACCTGTGGGATTTTCCATACCTCTCCTCAAATGTATAGACGAGGGCACAGTCCCCCACATACTCCGAGAGATACACGACGGAATCAATTCCCAACATCTAGGAGGAAGATCACTCGCTCGGAAGGCTCTCCGAGCAGGCTACTATTGGCCGACGATGCAAGACGACGCCAAAGAATACGTTAAGAGATGCGACAAATGCCAGCGTTTCGGGGACATGCACCTCGCGCCCCCCAACGAACTCAAATCCTTATCGTCTCCCTGGCCATTTGCGTGGTGGGGGATGGATCTCCTCGGTCCGTTCGTGACCGGAAGCAATCAGAACAAGTATCTCATAGTTACGGTCTACTATTTTACCAAATGGATCGAGGCCGAGCCCCTAGCCAAAATCACGTCCTTGAACGTACTCCGCTTCTACAAAAGAAACATTCTCGCTCGGTTCGGGGTACCATTAGCTATCATCACCGACAACGGCACCCAGTTCACAGATGGGCGCTTCCAAGAATTCGTCACGAAATTAGGTACGAAGCAACATTTCGCGTCGGTCGAGCACCCAAAAAAAAACAGGCAAGCAGAGGCTGCTAATAGAGTAATTTTAAGGGGCCTCAAGAGAAGACTAGACAAAATAAAAAAGGGATGGGTAGAAGAGCTGCACTACGTCCTATGGGCTTATCGCACCACCCCGCATTCCACTATCGGGGAGACCCCCTTTCGACTGACGTACGGAACGGAGGCCGTGATCCCCGTCGAAATACATGTACCCTCGATACGCACCGAAGAGCCACTCGAGACAGAGGGCAACATCAAGGCAATCAGGGAAGAGCTCGACCTGGTCGAAGAAATTCGCACCGGGGCCGCCCTACGTGAAGTTTCACTTAAGCAAAAAATCGCCTTAAGACATGACGCTAAGGTCATTAAACGAGAATTTAAAATAGACAGCCTAGTGCTAAAAAGAAACCACAAAGACTCCCGGGAAGGCAAACTGGCCGCGAATTGGGAAGGCCCCTATCGTGTCCGGGCAAGGACAGAAAACGGGGCATACTACTTAGAGAACTTGCAAGGAGAAGAACTCGCACGACCCTAGAACGCTGAAAAGCTTAAACAATACTACAGTTAAGACCACAGGTGCGGCCTGGTACACGCCGGCCACCTATAGATGAAACAAAACGACAGAAGCCTGCTCTATTAATCGAACAGACTCCTTGTCCTTCGGGCGGCCCGAATACCGAGCATCCCCGTCGTAAACAAGTACCAGGATGGCAGAACGCCCCGCTCGCGAAGGGACCGTTCACGCCATGAGCCCCGGAACTCAATACAACGAAATTTGAGACTCACCATATGCCCGGCACACGTCCCTGGCAATCGACCACAGTTCCATACACTGGCGATCAATACGTCATGAGTCGAGCAAATCTTCATAAAATGAAACACAAATACACAAAGGAACAACAACGGTCTTTTATTCATCCATTAATGAGAAATTACAAAACAAACAATTAAAATGAAAACGCTTCACTCCTCCCGATTGGCAAATTCCTCCGAGTGAATATACTGATACCAATCTTCATCCCACTCGGCCTTTGAACCATTAGCGTCAACCACGACTCTCACACCAGTCGCCTGAGCACGAGCATCTGAACTGAGAGAGCCACGAGAACGAGAAGCCGAGTCGGTCGAAGCCTGCTTCTTCTCCTTCACATTTTTCACTCCACGGGAACACGAGGTTGAGGATACCTTTTTCTTGTTAGCTCCACCCATCCCTGCGAAAAATGAAGAAAGAGAGGTCCATAAGACCTCCTTTTATATGGGAAGAAGGGGAACAACAATATTGGGAAGCGAACAAAGCATTAAAGAGAAAATACTTTGGGAACCAATGAACACATTTCCCAAAAAAGAAAACGGGCAAAAAAGCCCGCAAATATGCCCAACTACGACCATCTAGGCCGAGCTGGTTAATGTGCATACAGAATCAAAACGGGGGGCATACCCCCCAGAAAAACAACATTACAAAATACGGGCACGCAGGCCCCACACTTAGACAAAGAAAATCTTCAAACACCTTCCTCGACTTGGACGTCCTCGGCTCCCTGGGTCACGGGCTCCTCCCCGAAGGCCGGAGAAACAATCTGGTCGCCCTCCACCCGGTGATAAGGCCCGGTACCTTCGATCACCAATTCCACCCCCGGATTCTTCAATTTAAGTAGAGCCACGGTGGAGTTATAGGTATCCTTGGCGGCCGCCACACAGTCACCCCCCAAGACTCTGATATATTGAATCAAGTCTGCCCTGGTTAAAAGAGTCTTCTCCTCTTCCGACTCATCCTCAGCAGGGTCCTGAGAACGCAAAGAGAGGTCTCTCTAACCGAGGAAGACAATATTGTTACATATAGAGTCCTAGAGAGCAAGGTGTATTGACCTTGCAGGTCCCCCAGAGCGCCCTCCTTTTCACTCAGCCGAGCCTTCACAACAGCCAGTTCTTCACCCTGTTCCGTCAGCAGCTGGTCCTTCTCCTCCAAGGCAGAGGCCTTCGTCCTAACTTGCTCCTGAAGAAACCTCGCGGCCTCCGCTGGCAAAGGTGCAGAACGGGCGTAGAGAGTGGCCATCTCCAGAAGCCGGACCATAGCCGAAGCATCCTGCATAAGGAACCTCTGACGAACAGAAGGCTCCAAACCCTCAATATGCAGAGATTCAACACGCGGAATAGTCAAGGAGGGTTCACCTTCGAAAAATCTGGGCTGGAGAAAGCTCGAAGGAAGGGTGAAGATATTAGTAGCCTCTTCCTGAGTGAGATCCACGGCTTCAGTTCTCTGGCGCTTGCGACGGACCAAGGCATCCGAATCAGGCTGTGGGTGGAGGGGAGAAGGAAGCACCGTAACTGGCCTCAAAGATTCATCTTGATCGGAATTCCTCAGGGGGGAACCAGCAACACCGACAGAGGAGGAGGAAGCACCCGAACCCGCAACCGGGGACCTTTGCACAGCTGCCAACCGAGGACCGGCACTTCTCTTAACAACTCCTTTCAACTTGCTGGCTTGCCTTAGCATCCAGTCATGACGGGCACGATCCATTGACTCTGCGAAAAGAAAAGAAAAAAACATGAGAATTTTGCCCCCTCATAAAACCATTAAGAAGAGAAGCTACTAAAACAACAGAGCTAAAACAAAAAACAAAACAACATGAAGATGGTACCTAAATAAGCAAACGCTCCCTCGTCGGTACCCCCAGCTAGAAGCTCCTTAATACTAATCACCCCTGGCTCTCTGATCGGCTCCCCGTCATCACCAAGGACAGGTACCCCCGAGCGGTCCACCTTGGCAACGACGGGAAGACCCTGCACGAACTGCTGAAGAGCAGCATAATCCATTCGAGCATCATCGTCCAAATCCGAAAGTCGGGTGATGTATTGGTCGGTCCCATACCTAAAGTGGTCCCTGCGACC
The DNA here is from genome assembly GCF_029867415.1 of Vicia villosa. Lineage (NCBI taxonomy): Eukaryota > Viridiplantae > Streptophyta > Magnoliopsida > Fabales > Fabaceae > Vicia > Vicia villosa. The sequence goes on from NW_026705588.1 coordinate 252,524, forward strand.
AGAAAAACCTGAACTTATACCGACGAGAGGTGACGGGCTCCCCAATGTCATTGAGCACCGGACGACCATTGACATCCAAAGTCGGCACGCGATCAAAGACACTTTCCCGAGCTTCCCGAGAGTGGGGGCGGATGGTGAAGAAGCGAGACTTATAGCCATTCAAAGAGTCGGAATAAGACTTGAAAACCTTTCTGGACTGCTTCAGAGACACCCATCCATAGCGGCCGTCCTTCGCCGTACGCTGAACACAAAATATATAGAAAAACAGAGAAAGCGTCGCCGCTATCTTCAAATGGGCACAAACCAATTCAAAGGCTCGAATAAAAGCAATTGAATTAGGGTGAAGCTGCCCAGGGGCCACCTCCAAATGGTTGAGCACCGTCACTTGGAATTCAGTAAAAGGGGCACGAAAACCCATTTCCCGGAACACCACCTCGTACATAGGAATTATGTCGGGGGTATACACATCACAAATTCGGTCGTCTTCGGCTGGAATAAGAACCGACCACCCTTCACCCACCTCAGTGAAAATATCAGAATCATCCTCCAAAAAGTAACTCTCTATGTCCAGTGCCTCCTGATGCACCCAGGCCCGCTGAGGCGCCTCTTGCCGGGCAGGAGGGGTTGAGGACGATGAGTCCGACGCCATCAGACGAGTTTCATCGGCCATTTTCACCTGAAACACACGAGAGAACAGTGAATTCGACAATTGAATCAAATCCACCCTTCCACCATCGTCAAGAGTGAAAGGGCACGTCAACGACCCATAGACCATATGAACCACGTCCTTGCCCCTCCATAAACACAAGTTCCGAGCCAGACAAAATCGCGCCCGGGAAAAAGGGCAAAAACGCAGGACATCTAACTATGACGCACGCGTACGAAGAGAAACACCAAAAATACCATCAAAAGCTTATCAACAATACACAAAGCCAGAATCTAAAGATAAAGGCAACATAACACACTCATGAACGACGGAGAAACCTCCTATCTACACCGTACGCCACCACATTCATCGTCTATGTTCATCAAAAAATCTCCCTAAAAAGCTTACCCTAACCTCATGCAAATCTATTCTAATTAAAGATCAAAGCATAAAAGTGCTGAAAGCAGAGATCACAGGTTAAACTTACAGTTACGATTTTGATGAAGAGTTGAAAAATCTGTAACAGACACCACTGCAAGAGAAAAGAGTCGACGGAGGGAGAACAAAGCAAATGAATTCGAAAAGTTTGGAAAAATGAGGGTTTTCTCTATTTATAGGCTACTTAAATTCCCTCACGCGCCGCACGTGCCTGACTGTGCAGAGGGATGGTCATCATTAACCCTACCGCCTAGGTAATTGAGTAGCCATCATTTCGCATTAAATGAGACACTCCCACTTACCAACCTTTCTAAAACGACATGCTTCCCTACTCCCGTCCTAACCTTACTTCTCCCCGGAAACAAACGACCTTCCTCCCTCAGATATCGTATGGTCGGATCCCAGAAAGACCCCCGGGTCAAGTTTATATAAGTCGTGTCTTCTCTGACCGGAAGCAACGACTTGGGGGCTCCTGTTCTGGACCGGCCCAATACAATCAATTGGGCCATTCCCGCCTTCGGCCCAACACACTTCAGATCACGCGTGGCAGTCTCCATCCAAGCAGACCGGGCAAACTAGGCCAAGCAACCGACCACGAGGGCCCCTCGTGCCCGGTAAACAATTAGTCCACGCGTCTCCTAAATATCCGCCCTGTAAAGAGGAGTCTAATTCGTTCCAAGAACATCCTATAAATAGCCCTCTACGTACAGAGGGCAAGGTAATCTTTTTCTTACCACTAAAAACCCTATTACATTGTTGTACCTTGTGGAATACATACTTACTTTGGCATCGGAGTGCCTTGCAGGTACAACACCTTCTTCCATATTCGTCATCCCGAACTTCAAGCCTTCATTGTTGCTGGCCATCTGATCTGCTCGGTAAGATCACATAACAAATAAAGCACTTGAACAAAAAGAATGAATCAGAACCATTAAATTTTAAAATAAATGGTGGAGATTATGTGTCATTAATTTTTCTCTCGCTTCCATCATTTATTTTAATAATGGAGGAGAGAGAGAAAAAGAATGACACATAATCTCCGCCATTTATTTTTAAATCTAATGGTTCTGATTCATTCTCATATTTTTATATAAAATTGACATTTTCATATGATACATATCCAACAGAAGCTAATAAGAAAAAAAAATCATGTCATGCATTTTTCATTGAATTCAAAATCATTTTTAATTTGCAATAAAACTATTTGAAAAAAAATTGATGAAAAGTTAAAAATGACCACTGCATTGAAACTTCTATCATGGCAGTTATACTTCTCTAATCATCAGAGAAAAGTACCTGATAGAAAATAAAGAGTGTGACTTAGTGTGTCACATTTATAAGGAGAAGTCTATTAGAATTGTTTGCGAAGACAAACTTCCATCACATTGTTTTGATAAACACAAATATTTCAAGACGATAAAATTTTTGTTCAAGCTCACTTATTATCAAAGAAGAAGAAATCAAGAACTTAGCATTATGATTAACATTCAAGGTACATGGAAACTTTATCAAATACAATCTAATAATACTCAATATTGATCAAGCATTCATAAATTTCATATAGACCTTGGTAAATTTATTTTCAAATATTTTTAGACGTGATGGTTTATAGTTTGGTTAATGGTTCATTAAGTGTGTGGACTTAGAAAATAATTTTTGCCATTAGATTTCTTATGCATACTTTCAATGAATGATCAGTTAGCTCATTTGTTCCAAAGACATGTGTTAAGAAAATAAAAGGTTTTGGGTTCAAGTCTTGTGTACGACATTTTAGTTCAACCTCCTTCTTACAATAATGCAAAAAAAAAAAACTCTCTGGATGGATTATTGTAGATAAAGGGTTGAGAAATAGAGGATTATTTTCTTTTCTTGTAAGTTCAGTTTCCAAGAGAATCGTTCTTGATAACTTGGTTAAAGTCTTGTATAAAAAGACTAGGTATGTCTTGTCTAAAGATCTAACAATATTAAAATCTTATACATGTTGTAAGGGGACTAGACGTACTCTTGAACTATGAGAAAAACTAGTATAATTTGTCGTTGTTCTATATCTTTCCGCACTTTTTCACTTTCATCATATTACATAAACCAGAAAATCAAGAATCATCCTTCCATAAAACTAGAAATCTTTAAAGTATCTAATTCACTCCTTTTTAAGCACACTCAATACTTACATTGTTCTCGGTTGATCCGATATGGAGTGTGAGTGATTATTGAATGTAAACCAATGATTGAGATGAAGAGGAAGACGGTGATTCTATCAAGTTTCTAAAAATTAAGGTCCATGTACGTGTACGTAAGAAAAAATTAAACAAATAAATAAACTTCTTTAATTGCATATGATGAAGATTCTAATGAAGATGTTCAACCATTCATACCATTGAAATATATTCATCTTTAGAAAATTTAGAAAGTTTGACTGATGGAAAACAATATTTAATACGTGCTATCCTATGAGTCTCACCATACTTAAGAAGGCTATATTGTGTTTTCTTTTCAAACCCCAGAGTGTGATATTATCAAATACTCATTCCATCTTTTACTCTTCTAAACTCATTTTGTTTTAACTTTATTAGGTGGTAGGAATATTGAAGATGCATGTGGATGTACAAGTTTAAACAAATTTGTCTTCAACATCCTTTGGCCAATAATAATTAATAAGGTAAATGTTTTTCACAAATGCCTCACATTCTTTTGACAAATTCAACTGTGTCCTTTTTTCTTCCCAATCCAGTTCAGATTCCTTCACCTAATTTATTAAAAAAAAATTAAATGATATGCAATTGGATAGTGGATCTTATCCGAAGATATGCCAATTTGTAAGCACAATATAACCCGTGAATTATCCTAATTGATTAACTATATCCTGATTTGTCAACACCTACAAACTTAAATCTTTCTAACTCTCTAAAAATATGTTGTATATATATATCCTCAATTTCAAACAATGCAATATTAGCTAAAATAAATTCTCACGACGACACTCAATATCGATGTTGATTTTAAAATTTTACTCTGACTTTACTCAATTGTACCATCATAGAGATAATATCAATCAATCAAGTCCAAGTCCATGTGAAAAATTACAATGAATGGAAACCCTTAAATCTCTTCTTCTGTAGTGTTCAACAAGCTCAGGACCATATCAAGACCATACCTATTTCAGATCACAAACAAACTCACGAGAAGTTTAATAGTTCAAATACAAAACATCAATAAATGGATCAAAACAAACAGAAACACAATACCATGTTTTCTGTCACATAGACTCTGATAAGAAGTTGGACCGGCCCATTAGAGAAAAGAAAATTTCAGTTTTACTAAAAGACTATTATTATTAATTAGGTGCTGTTAGTAATTTTATTTTGTTCCATCTTTGGGTTATTTCGGGCTTGTACCCTTTCAGCCCATTTTAGTAGTTTCCAACCCTAGCTATTTATATTGTAGTTTGCTGAATGTTGAAGGCTATGAAGAAAGTATGAAGTTTGTTTAATGTCTATTTCTTTTAATGCCATTTAGATCTAAATTTAACCTAGCTATATCTAACATTGGTGCTTTCATCTCCTTCCTCTCATCCCTCCCATGGCTCCCCCTAAACCCCCCAACCCCTCTTCTAAAGAAATTTTAGAAGAAGCTCTTCAAATCACTACCTTAAACCTAAACAATGCAATGCAAGAGACACAAGAGCAAATGGATGTAAGATTCCACCAAATCTCTACCGAATTATCCAACCTCCAAACAAGGTTTGATAATGACAAAAGTGTGGAAGACTCTAGATTTGACTCCCTCATGGCTGCCATTAAAAAAATTTCCCTTCAAAAAGAGCTGCAGCAAGACCTTCCTACCCCTTCTGCTACTGTTCACGGAACAGGTACAACAAGCAGATCTGCTACTGTTCACGGCTCCGGGACCACTGCTGGGTCCGCTACCGTTCACGGAACAGTACCTCCGGTCACCTCAACTACTGTTCATGGAACAGCAGTCACTTCAGGTATGCTACAGAACCTACATTCTATTTCTAGGGTTCCTCCACCTAACTTTCAAAATCTGTCACCAACACACACACCCTTGAGAAATTCTGCAACTTTTTCTACTACACACCCCCAACCAACACCTAACCGTTACATTAATCCTCACACCTCCTCAACCTTCGTTCCATACCCCCTATTCCAACTATCCTATCATCCTCTCAACCTTTCACTATGCCTTTTTTCCAATAGCCCCCATTCTCCCAATTTCCTCCCCAACACCCTTATCCCAATCTCTCCCATATACCACCATTACAAACAGCCCGTACCCCAAAACTCGAATTACCTATGTTTGATGGTTCAGGTCCTCTTGATTGGGCCTCGTTTACAAGAGCTTTAGAGTTGCGCTTCGGCCCATCCACTTATGACAATCATCAGGCTGAATTGTTTAAGTTAAAACAAGAAGGAACAGTGGTTGAGTATCAAACAAAATTTGAACAGTTGGGCAATCAAGTGGTGGGTTTACCTCAAGATGCTATATTAAATTGCTTTATTTCTGGCCTTAATGTTGATATTAAAAATGAAATGGCAATTCAACGACCCACAAATATCTCACAAGCTATTGGGCTAGCTAAACTGATTGAAGCAAAACTTAAAGATTCTAAACCTAAATTCTCCAAAACCTATGTTAACCCATTTCCCAAAACCAATCCTACTTCCTCTTCTGCCCCATACCAAAAAGAACCTTATAATACTCCAGCCCTTACCGCTGTCCGACCAAAAAGCCCTTCTACCCAACAACCCTCCTACCTTCCCATAAAAAAATTATCTCAAGCCCAAATTCAGGAACGAAGAGCCCAAGGGTTGTGCTTTAATTGTGATGAAAAGTTCATTCCTGGCCATAAGTGTGCTACAGGCAGATTCTTGATTCTACTATGTGATGATGAGGTCATGGAACACTCTCAATTGGTTGCAGAACAGCTAGAAGTTATAGAAGAAACAGAACCAAGAGACACTTATTTTCAGCTATCAACCCAAGCACTAACAGGCCATTTTTCTCCTCAAACTCTCAAATTTCGAGGAACTATTGGCGGATTACCGGTCATGGTTTTAGTGGATACAGGAAGTACCCACAATATACTCCAACCTCGCATCGCTCAGCATCTTAATCTTCCAACTACCCCCATTCCTCAATTTTCGGTGATGGTTGGCAATGGCTCTCACCTTCAGTGTGAAGGAATCTGCAACAATGTCAAATTGGTTTTACAAGAACATCAATTCCAATTACCCTTCTACCTCCTACCTATTGAGGGAGCTGATATAGTCCTAGGCATGGCTTGGCTAAGGACACTTGGCACTATTCAGGCTGATTTCTCTATTCCCTCAATCACCTTTAACCACAACAATTCACCTATGACCTTACAAGGGGATTCTGCCACACTTCCCAAACACACCACTTTTCATCAATTCAAACAACTTGTCCACCAAGATTCCATTGCATCACTACATCTCATGATTTTTCAACCCAGCCCAACAAGTATACCTCACACAGAACCTCACCCATTAAAAACCCTACCCAAAGACACGCCCCCCCAGCTTACCAAACTACTTCACAAATTCTCCAAAATATTTCAACCTCATCTCGGCCTCCCTCCACCCAGACCCCATGACCATCATATAAACTTACTTCCCAACACTGTCCCAGTTAACGTTAAGCCCTATCGGTACCCTCATTCCCAAAAAACGGCTATGACTACTATCATTGATGACATGCTTAAAGAAGGCCTAATTACTCCTAGTCACAGCCCCTTCTCTTCCCCGGTTTTATTAGTCAAAAAAAAGGACGGCACTTGGCGTTTCTGTGTTGACTATAGAGCTCTTAATGCTGTCACAGTTAAAGATCGATTTCCCATACCCACGATAGATGAATTGCTAGATGAACTTAGTTCTGCCAAGTTTTTCACCAAACTAGATCTACGCTCAGGTTATCACCAGATCCGAATGGCGTCAGAAGATACACATAAAACGGCTTTTCGTACTTTCGACGGACACTATGAATTCTTGGTAATGCCTTTTGGTTTGACTAATGCACCCTCTACTTTCCAATCAGCGATGAATGATCTTTTGCGACCTCACTTAAGAAAATTTGTTTTAGTTTTTTTGATGATATTCTGATCTACAGTTCTAATTTTTCTGACCACCTAGCTCATTTGCAAATTATTTTTGAGTTACTAATGTCTAATTTTTATGTGGTTAAGTTGTCAAAATGTGTGTTCGCAGTTTCTAAGGTTCATTACCTAGGACATGTTATTTCTAAGGGAACAGTAGAACCAGATGCAGAAAAGATCAAGGCAATTTTGGATTGGCCTCAACCGCGTTCTCTCACGACACTCCGAGGTTTTTTGGGCCTTACCGGATTTTATCGTCGATTTGTAAAGCAATACGCCTCTCTCGCCGCTCCCCTCACCGATTTGTTACGATCCACTAAATTTGTTTGGAGTACATCAGCGGCCGCAGCCTTTACAGAGTTACAACAACGCATGACCGACATGCCGGTCTTATCACTACCAGACTTTACAAAAAAATTTATTGTAGAAACAGACGCTTCAGGGGTTGCCATAGATGCAGTGTTGTCCCAAGACGGTCACCCAATCGCCTTCTTCAGCAAGAAGTTATGCCCTCGTATGCAAGCTGCTTCAGTTTATGTGAGAGAGATGTTCGCTGTAACAGAAGCAATTAAAAAGTGGCGTCAGTATTTAACTGGTCAAGAGTTTCATATCTACACAGATCAAAAGAGTTTGCGGAATCTGTTGCTCCAAAAGATTCAAACTCCAGAGCAACAGAAGTGGGCAGCCAAGCTGCAAGGTTTTAATTTTCAGATATTTTACAAACCTGGAAAGTCTAACTTGGTAGCCGATGCTTTAAGCCGGAAATACACCCCAGAGGAACCCATGTTACTAGCCTTGTCCTCCACAGTTCCAGATATCCTCTCCAGTTTAAGGGAATATTATGCAAAAGATGAGTCAGGAAAAGGCATGATCAGAAAACTTATTTTCAGTAATACTCAAACAAATTACACATTTTCAAATGGGTTATTATTCTACAAAGCAAAGATCTTTGTACCTGACTTCAACCAGCTTCGTCCTAAGCTCCTTCTGGAATTCCACGCAACCCCAACAGCAGGTCATTCAGGTCTTAAAGCCACTCTATCTCGCATATCCGCTTCTTTCGGTTGGCCAGGCTTATACAAAGACACAAAAGAATTGATTCAGAGTTGCAGTGAATGTCAACATAACAAATATCTAACACAAAAAAAACATGGGTTACTTCAACCATTACCTGTTCCTAAGCAAGTGTGGGAGGACATCTCGATGGATTTTATCACCAATCTGCCAAACTCTTTCGGCCATACCACCATTTGGGTCATTTGTGACCGTCTCACCAAGTCTGCTCACTTTATTGCCATGCCTTCCCGTTTCACAACACAAGATCTTGCTAAGCGCTTTATAGTCGACGTTGCTCGTCTCCACGGTCAACCGAAGTCGATTGTCTCCGACAGGGACCCATTATTTCTCAGTACCTTTTGGAAAGCATTTTTTAAAGAACAAGGTACAATGTTAAGATACAGCACAGCATATCATCCCGAAACGGATGGGCAAACGGAAGTTATTAACAGATCGATTGGAATGTACCTTCGCTGTTTTGTCAGTTCTCAGCCAAAGAAGTGGTACAAGTTTCTTCACCTTGCAGAATATTGGTACAATACTTCACATCATTCTGCCATTCAAATGACGCCGTTCCGGGCACTCTATGGTCGCGACCCACCTTCCTTGGTTGACTATGTTGAGGGATCTGTCTCAGAACCGGTGCTAGAAGAACTCTTGCAACAAAGACATGAGATATTTAAAACTCTGAACCACAATCTTCAGAAAAGCCAGATCCAGATGGAGAAACAAGCTAACACAAAGCGAAAGGAACTTACTTTTCAAGTCGGAGACCTCGTTTTGCTCAAGCTACAGCCGTATCGCCAACAAACCGTCCATAAACGTTCCTCTCAGAAGCTGACTTCCCGTTATTTTGGCCCTTTTACCGTCATCAAACGGATCGGAGAGGTTGCCTACATGCTGGATCTTCCCTCATCATCTCGCATACATCCGGTGTTCCATATCTCTCTGTTACGACCTTACTACGGATCCAATCCGATTCAAGACTTCAAGACACTGCCTCCTCACCATCATCTTCCGATTCACACTGATCTGGACAACAACAACATCTCTCACGATGATCAGACCACTGAACTGCAACATAAAGAAAAAGAGTTAGCATCAGACCATGTCACAAAAGCTAATGAGAAACAACATACCACGAATGGACTTACCAGCAACGAGAAGCCAAGATCGGAAGAAGAAACAGCAAGCTCAGTGTTGGATGAAGAACAAAACGCTATGAACAAAATGAGGAACTTATGTTTTGAGAAAGAAGAGGACGAAGAAGATAAGAGCAAAAGAAGAGAGAGCGTTTTTAAGAAAAACAGAAGTACAAATGATTCTGAGAGAGAGAAGCACTTGAAAGAGTTTATGAGTTCCAAGCCTCAACATATCTCTTCCCTTCACGTGAACCAAGTACAAACGGGACCCACTTGGTGTGACTTATCTTTCCAGCACAAGGCTCAAGAAGAAAATTCACGTGATGCTACAGCTGTATCCAACGTTCCAATTCCAGCTCATACACAGCTGTTTCCATCTTCACTTTCCGCGGCGGCTCCTCAGCAGGACAAGTGTCCTTCTTTTGCCTCTCCAAACCCTAATGTCTACAAGACAGCATCCGGCCCAAGTTTGTTTCCACATCAAGGCCCAACGAAAATAGCCTCTTCTAATATGAACCTTGAGGACAAGGTTCCTATTGGGCCTATGAGTATTGATAAGAAGTTGGACCGGCCCATTAGAGAAAAGAAAATTTCAGTTTTACTAAAAGACTATTATTATTAATTAGGTGCTGTTAGTAATTTTATTTTGTTCCATCTTTGGGTTATTTCGAGCTTGTACCCTTTAAGCCCATTTTAGTAGTTTCCAACCCTAGCTATTTATATTGTAGTTTGCTGAATGTTGAAGGCTATGAAGAAAGTATGAAGTTTGTTTAATGTCTATTTCTTTTAATGCCATTTAGATCTAAATTTAACCTAGCTATATCTAACAGACTCCAACACAATTAACTAATTGCCCTTTGACATTTATTAATATTAGTATGATACTCGTGTGATTTGATACGCGCATTTATATATAAATTGAAAAAATAGTAAACTTCGTCATGTTCTCTCTAAATGGGACGACCAGAAAACACTTGATGTTAGGGAGCTGATTTGGAACCCTAACAAAATTAGTGAAAAACTATAAAAGCTGTAAAACTAAGAGAAAGATAAAACTAAACTATTAAAAATAAACTTCATTGATTTTTTTGATTGATTTTTCAAGTGTCAAAGACAATACATATATATAATAATACTAATGGATAATAAACTAAAGGCCCAATACTAATTAAAGCCCAATAATAATAATACTAATAATAATACTAATAAATAATACTATAAATATTATTAGCCCCTCTATCATTGCCGCCGGGTTCACTCGAACCTTGTCCTCAAGGTTCTAAAATAACACTATATAATATTTTTTTCTCATAATAAAAAATATGATATAGAATCCTTCAATGTGTTGGTCTGCTTGATGGTACTAAAAGGAGTCCACTTTTGATTGTATGGGAATTTTGTTTGGTTTATGATGAGAGAGGATAAGTTGGAAGGAAATTTGGTGGAAAGAAAATGGGAAGGTGTTGGTGACGTGACCCAAAGGTTGTACAACCTTTTGTGTGTGTAGTAAGCCACTCTTGATGACATGGTCTTGTCCTTTTCAATATAAATTCATCAGCACTACACCAATCCATAGAGAGCAATTTAAGTATACATAAAACTCATACCACATCATAACCATTGAATAGTCACAACTACCACCAATCATGCCTCCAAGAATGCAACACGTGTCAATCCTTATCTTTAATTCTCAACAAAAAGACAAATTTGCATCTACTAGAGAGTGGCACGCGACCCACTTGTTTTTTTATACGATTCAACACTGGTGAGGGCACATGAGAGAGTACCAATTAATAACTTTTTTTTTCTAACGTCATTTATTTTTTTCATCTTCCTTTTCTCTTCTCCATTCATTGCTTCTTCTTTCTTCCTACCATTTTTTTTTCTAAAAACTTTTTTTTCTTCTAAATATTATAGCAAAATAGCAAAATGTATAACTTTAAAAACTTTATTGAAATATTCCTCCAAGATCAAATGGAAAAATGTGTTTACCATGAATATTATCATATTGAAGAGAGTTAGAGATGAAAACCCAAAAGGTTGTAAAACTTTTTGTTGCTCTGTTCGATTTCTTCTGTGGTGCGAACGGAGCCGGAGCTGATGCCAGAAATTTAACCAGTGGGGACGTCGCCGGAAATTTGGCCGGAGAAGGTGTCAGGAATTTCGCCGGAGAAGGTGTCGGAAATTTCGCCGGAGAAGATGGGTCTGTTTTTGTCGAAGAAAACAAAGAAAATTTTGCAGAAAAAGATTCTAAAATAGTCGCCGGAGTTGTTGCCGGAGATGCTGCCGGAGAAGAAGCAGGAAATGTCGCCGGAGAAAATCTCAGGGAATCAAAATTTTCTGCTACTTTTTTTTGCTCTTTCCATTTTTCAGGTGTTTTTTTGAATGAATCAGAAAGATTTTGGAGTTGTTCTTTCAACTCTTCTCTATATTTGTTTGATAACTCATCAGTTTCAATCAAATATTGTTTCTGAGTTTCCAGGTCTTGGTAAAATGTTTCTGATTGTAAATTGGAATTTTGGGGTTCTGGTTGGTATGGGTTAGGTGAAGGTGGATATGATGTGTATGGGTTAGATGATGTAGGTGGTGTAGTTGTGACAGTAGAGTAATAAGGAGAAATGAAGTGATAATAAAATGGAGATGGAACACTAACATATGGAGGAGTGAAAGATTGATAGTATGGATTTGCCATGGAAGGATTGAAGTTCAAGGATGAAAGCACCAATGTTAGGGAGCTGATTTGGAACCCTAACAAAATTAGTGAAAAACTATAAAAGCTGTAAAACTAAGAGAAAGATAAAACTAAACTATTAAAAATAAACTTCATTGATTTCTTTGATTGATTTTTCAAGTGTCAAAGACAATACATATATATAATAATACTAATGGATAATAAACTAAAGGCCCAATACTAATTAAAGCCCAATAATAATAATACTAATAATAATACTAATAAATAATACTATAAATATTATTAGCCCCTCTATCACTTGATGTTATCTTTAATGAGGTTCTTTCATTTCATGATTTTCATTTAAGGTCTAGCTCCTCCAGTTTCATGATTTTGGATTCCCATATTGTATAAAAATAAAATATAGAACTTGTTTCACAGAGACTCAAAGATGAGTTGATAGAGAGTATAATAGTATTTATAGTATTATTTATTAGTATTATTATTAGTATTATTATTGGGCTCTAATTGTATTTGGGCTTTTTAGTTTTATTATCCATTATGGATGTTATATAATGTAGTGTCTTTGACACATTTTAGATATCAATGAAAAGAAATGAAATTTAATTTTTCTAGTAAGCTTTTATCTTCTTTTATTTTACAGCTTTTATTTGTGTTTCTCTAGTTTTGTTAGTGATAAGCAGCAACGGCCCACTAGGCCCAATAGAGAGAAGAAACAATCAATTTGGCTTAAGGATTTTTACTATTAATTGGGTTTCTATTAGTTTTTATTTAGAAGTTCTATTTTCTTGTATTGCTGGCCCATGGCCCATTAGTCTTTTATAACCCTACTATATATTGTATGCCTTTGATTTGTAGAAGGTAATGAAAATCTGAAAAGTTATTTCTTATGCTTTTATCTTCTTATGCAATTTAGATCTTGGTAGCTTAGTGTAACCTAACATTGGTGCTTTCATCTTTTGCCTCTCATTCCTCCCATGGCTCCCCCTAAACCACCCAATCCTTCTTCTAAAGATGTCATAGAAGAAGCTATACAAATCTCCACCCTACACCTTAACAATGCAATGCAAGAAACTCAAGAGAAAATGGATGAGAGATTTGCTCAAATCTCTTCAGATCTCTCAAACCTTCAAACAAGGTTAGACAATGACAAATCCATTGAAGACTCAAGGTATGATTCTCTCATGGGTGTCCTCACCAAAATCTCACTTCAAAGAGAGCAACCATCGACCTCTCAAAACGCGGGTACTGTTCATGGGTTTGGTACAGCTACTGTTCACGGAACAGTAAATTCGCCTAGCTCCGTCACTGTTCACAGACCAGTTACCTCCGCTACTGTTCACGGAACAGTAACCCCATCAGGTATGGTACACAATCCTACTTCTAACCCTAGGGTAGCAGCAGCCTTGTCTAATATTCTATCACCTACCAACACACCCATAAGACATTCTGCCCACTTTTCTACCACACACTCTCAACCCACACCCATGAGATACACCAACACACATATTCCACCATCATTCCCACCTTACCCACCAATTCCTTCAATTTTGACATCCTCCCAACCATTCAGCCTTCCCTTTTCTCAACAGTTTCCACTTTCCCAAATGTCACACCAGCCATCATATCCCAATCTCTCTCATATATATATATATATATATATATATATATATATATATATATATATATATATATATATATATATATATATATATATATATATATATATATATATATATACCACCCCTTCCAACAATTAGAACTCCAAAACTTGAACTCCCTATGTTTGATGGGTCAGAACCTCTTGATTGGTTATTTCAAGCTGAGCAATTTTTTAATTTTTATAATATGCCACTGATAACATGAAAATGTATCACATATTTGGCTTGATTTACATAGACTATTTCCCTATTTTATTTTAATTAAGTTTCTTTATGTTGGTATTATGCTGGTATTTTAATGTGTTTCAGGAATTTAATGTTTACAAGGCTCGCTTGAGAAAAGGAGTAAAAATGAGAAGAAATGAAGTAAAAAAGATAGGAAGTATAGAAGAAAATAAGGGGGTGAAGAAAGAAGCATATGTACAAAGCCCAAAGGCCCAATTGGCCCGCGACAGCCCCTGTCGGTCGGTGCACTCCAGCCCCTGCCGGTCAGCGCACTCCCCCTCCTGCCGGTCGGTGCAGTCCCCCTCCTGCCGGTCGGCACCCTTTGCTATTTTAGTGTGTGACGTTAGTCACACACTCAGACGCGCTCGTCAGGTCCTAACTTCCTCCTATTTTCCAGCCTTCCTCATTTCTCTCCAGAACCAAGTCTGAGACGGATCCACCTAAATTTCCTCCATTATTTTCTCAACCCAGAGGAGGAAGCATCAATATAAATACGGAGCATTCCATCACTAACGGGATCTCCCCTCTTCTCTTTTTCAGCAGAGCTTTTACTTGTTTAGTTTTTAGGCATTTTTTCTACCATGTAAAAGTGGTAGTTTCTCACATCGAGGAACTACCACACATTTAAATTTAGTGTTTGTTTCCTTTCATTACGCGAAGATTATTTCAGAAGTTAATTCCAGTACCTTTTATTTCATCATTTACAGGTTTCATTTTATGCCTTCTTATTTATTCTCATTTATCGTCTCTAATTTAATTGTCATGTTCTTTTTAATTTCAATCCGCCTGTTTAATTTGTTTACGCTTAATTCTATGTCCGGCTAAATTATTTTGAGTCCGATATGTGAGGACCTTCGTCTCCGACGGGACTCAGTAATTATTCTGTTGGCTTAAATTATTATTATTAAATTCTGTTTTGGCTTAAGTTTTTATTCTAAATTTAGGTAACCTTGTCACGAGAGTGAGAGGTTACTTACCACGATTTTGTCACGAGAGTGAGAAATCTATTAAGGTTCGAACCGGCACTGCGAGAGCGTGGGGGTCGAACCATATAGTAAAAATTAGGCATTAATCCTAAACACAGCGAGAGCGTTTTAGGATTAATTAGAACTTGTTTAGTTTTCAAACCGCGTTCCTTGATTTAAGTGGGCGAGCGAGAGCAATATCCTACGGTTAAGGAGCGTGACTTTATTCAAAACCACGAGAGTGTGAGGTTTAGTCTTTAAGCTAATATTTTCTACTAAATATGTTTTTAACATTTTTAATAAGCCAACGAATTACAGAGTTCCCTAAGTACGCAGAATCATATTCCGGTCTCTCTTTTCTTATATTCATCTTAATCTTAGTTTTATTTCAGTTTTAGTAGTTAGTTTCCCCTTTATCAAACATTCATTAGCCTTAGCTTTAAAAAGCAACAATAGATTATAGTAGGTTGACAATGCACTATGCCAAATTTGGCTTTTAGCAGCACATCTACGAAAGCGCTTTTAGGCAAAAGAGCTGCTATAGGTTTCGCAAAAAATAAAACTAAAAAACAAGGGGAAAAAACGCTACTATAGGATAAGATATGAAAGCCCTTTTAAAAGCGTTGCTATAGGGGTAAGCTACGAAAGTTGAAGGATAGAAAAACACTTAGAAAGGGGGAGTTTGAATAAGTGTAGTCTTAAAAACTTGAACGATAAAAACAAATTGCACAATTATTTTTATCCTGGTTCGTTGTTAACTAAACTACTCCAGTCCACCCCCACGGAGTGATTTACCTCACTTGAGGATTTAATCCACTAATCGCAACAGATTACAATGGTTTTCCACTTAGCCCACGACTAAGTCTTCTAGAGTATCCTGATCACAACCTGATCACTCTAGGAACAAATGCTTAGACACAAGCTAAGACTTTCTTAGAGTATCCTGACCACCACGTGATCACTCTAATTACAACTGCTTAGACACAAGCTAAGACTTCCTAGAGTATCCTGATCAACACTTGATCACTCTAGTTACTTACAAATTAATGTAATCAATTCTAAGAGTATTACAATGCTTCTGAAAAGCTATAATCACAACAGTGATATTTCTCTTAACGTTTAAGCTTAATCTCACTAATATATTACAACAGCAATGTAGTGAGCTTTGATGAAGATGAAGTTTCTGAGCTTTTAGTTTGAACAGCGTTTCAGCAAGTTAATTGTTAGCAAATCGTCAACCTTGCTTCTCATCAGAACTTCATATTTATAGGCACTTGAGAAGATGACCGTTGGGAGCATTTAATGCTTTGCGTGTTCCGTACATCATTGCATTTAATGTTTCACGCTTTTGTCAACTACCTCGAGTCTTGTTCACGCTGTGTCTACTGACGTTGCCTTTAATAGCTTCCAACGTTCCTTTTGTCAGTCAGCGTAGCCTGCCACCTGTACTTTCTTCTGATCTGATGTTTGTGAATAAAACGTTTGAATATCATCAGAGTCAAACAGCTTGGTGCATAGCATCTTCTTGTCTTCTGACCTTGAAGTGCTTCTGAGCGTGATACCATGAGAACTTCAGTGCTTCTGCTTCTGATCTCAAGTTCTTCTGATGCTTCCATAGACCCATGTTCTGATTCTGCCATGACCATCTTCTGATGTCTTGCCAGACCATGTTCTGATGTTGCATGCTGAACTTTCTGAGACAAAGCTTTTGAGCGCTGATTTGTGCATACTCTTTATATATTTCCTGAAAGGGAAATTGCAATGTATTAGAGTACCACATTATCTCACACAAAATTCATATCCTTGTTATCATCAAAACTAAGAATATTGATCAGAACAAATCTTGTTCTAACAATCTCCCCCTTTTTGATGATGACAAAAACATATATAAATGATATGAATTTGCGATCAGAAAGAGCAGACGGCTAAAGACAATTACACAGCTATAGCATAAGCATGTGAATATGTCTCCCCCTGAGATTAACAATCTCCCCCTGAGATGAATAATCTCCCCCTGAAATTAATACTAGAAGAATTTTAATAATAAAAGACTTCCCTGATTATTTCGGTAGAGACGTTCACAGTGCTTGATCTTCAGAACATTCATGACTTCTGATTTCTGCTTCCATAGGACAGCTTCAGAACTTTGAATTTCTTTAGATCCTCAGAACATTCACAGCTTCTGATTTCTGCTTCCATCGGACAACTTCAGAACTTGAATTTCTTTGATCTTCAGAACATTCACAGCTTCTGATTTCTGCTTCCATCGGACAGCTTCAGAACTTGAATTTCTTTGATCTTCAGAACATTCACAGCTTCTGATTCTTGCTTCCATCGGACAGCTTCAGAACTTGAATTTCTTTGATCTTCAGAACATTCACAGCTTCTGATTCTTGCTTCCATTTGGACAGCTTCAGAGCTTGAATTTCTTCTTTCATCACTTCATGCTAGATTGTATCAGAACATTGTTGAATGTACCAGAGCATCATCAGAGCATCTCTACATCCTGAAATGTTACAGAACAAAACTAAACGACAAAAGTCAGCATGAATGAATCAGAACATAAAATATGTTTCAGAATACATAATATGTATCAGAGCCATATAAGCCATATAGAATGTATCAGAACAAATAGACATTCAGAATCAGATCA
This sequence comes from Vicia villosa, assembly GCF_029867415.1. NCBI lineage: Eukaryota > Viridiplantae > Streptophyta > Magnoliopsida > Fabales > Fabaceae > Vicia > Vicia villosa. Next base: position 270,135 of record NW_026705588.1, read on the forward strand.
TATTCTATCATCAGAATATCTGAACATTCTTGCTTCTGCTTCTGATTCTAAAGCTTCATAGCACTCAGCTTGCTTCAAGAATCCAAGAGCTTGATTTATCTTGTTGCTTCTTATGTTGCTCTTTAAAGAGAATCTTCAATTCAATCTTCAATTCCTGCAACAACACAACTTAAAGAGTAGAACTTTACAAGTTCTGTTAGTAAAGCAACTGATTAAATCAAATCATTTATCACATATTTCTCCCCCTTTTTGTCATATCATCAAAAACATAAAAGATTCAGATAAAAACAAAAAGAAACACACGGAAGAAAAGGATGATCCTCTGCGTAAGATCCTCCGGAACTTCCTCATAGCGACGTCATTCAGGCCAGAAATTTCAACAATTCTGAGGGTATCAAAGATACTTCTGAGATTCCTCTTTACTTTTTCAAAAATTACACCAATAGGGTAGACAAGGCGGGATTTTATTTTGGTTTTTGAAAAGGCAGGGTTGGGGATGAAATAGGGTTGAGGTTCTCTATCCATCTGATTTCAATTCAACACTAACTTATCCTCAACCGAATTTCCTCTACGATCACCACAACCAATATTTTGAAGAGTCACCTGAATCCCATAAATCCGACCTTGAAATATTAATGGAGAATTTTATTGAAACGCAAACTCTTTCTAGGCTAGAATCTACGATGACGGAGTGCTTTGTGGAAACACAAAATGCGATGCTAACCCATTTTGAAGAACCGCAAGAATCCCATAATTTGAACTTCGAAGCATCAATGGAGGATTCCGATGAGGCGCTAACTCACTCTATGTTAGAATCGATGTTGGAGCACTTTGTAGAGACACAAACCGTCCAAAACCAAGAGTTTATCAAACAAAGTCTTCAAAACAACGAAACCCTTAGGCAACTGACCACTATGGCTGAGTCCCTCGTGACTCACAACATGGCTTTAGAGACTCAAATCTCCCAACTTGAAAAAAACCCTCTAGGACCCTTCCCTGAGGAGCATGTGGATGTTGAAACAACCATTAGTGAAAAACAAATTGAAATTCCTGAGGAGAGTGATTATGAGGAAAGTAATTACGAGATTGAGGAGAGTTATGGTATGGTTAAGGAGAGTTCTAGTGAGAAAAGAGTGGAGATTGAGAAAAATCCACCAACACCAACTGAAAGGGAGGTTATAGAAGAAGTAGAAAAGGAAGCACATATCGTTGTTCCTCCTCCCTATACCCCACCGATTCCTTTTCTGCAAAGTTATATGGAAGCTACGATAAACTATGTGAAGGTATTGGAAAATACCCACACCAATGCATCCTTGTCTGAAGTCTTTCATAAAAAAAGAAAGTTCGAGGACCATGAAACCAGAGATGTCATTACTGTTAAGAGGGGAAGGTTAGCATTTGAGGTGATGGCTGAAATCGCTATGCTCAAACTTAAAAAGCTGATACTTAGGATAGATCCAGAACCACCACCACAAGTTCAAAAGAATGAACCACCCCACAGAAGAAAGAAAAGAAAAGGTAAGGGATATGTGAGATGGCTCGATAAGTGGCCATGGAAAACGACGATTACTAAAAGTTCAACCGAGGAGTTATTCTCGAGAGAACCACCATGAGTGCCTGCACTCTTGAGCCGTCGAGCTATCGACGTTAAACAAAGCACTGCGTGGGAGGCAAACCACGAGTTTTTAATTTAATGTTTTTCTTTTAATGTGTGAAGTTGCAGAAAATAAAGAGATGGATCGTTTGTCACGTCTCATCTACCTCTAGGCGAAGAATCTCTAGATGACAATCTTGGAAATGAGCAAGGTGCTCACGGACATTCCTGCGAATGTCGCTGCTGGTGGAGTCGCCAATATGAACAACAAAAGAAAAATCATAGAGGAGATTTGGCACGCAGAGGATCTAGCATTCACACAGGTTCTATTTTTCCTTTTCCACCTTTTATCAAAACATTGAGGATAATGTTTGGTTTAAGTGTGGGGGAGGAACTTTACCGCTTTCATTTATCGCTTTATAGTTTTCTAGTTGTGTTATCGAGTCTTTATACGTGATTTTCAGTTGCTATTGAATTTCCCAGAAATTTTAAAAATTTTAACCTCAACAAAAATATTTTCTTTTGATACATGGCGCGCACACTCTGAAAGTATATAGACCGTCACACTTTAGGCTTTATTAGAAAGACTTGGAGATGTTTCAACAACATCGATACCGTTCTGACACCCTAAACCCCTTAATTATGTGATATCAATTTGGATGCCCATTATGTCGAGACCTTAGGCTCAAGTTTTCAAAGTAGCTCTTAAGTAGTTTATATCAGCAGTCAGCACCATCTTAAGCACAAACTACGTAGGGAGTCGATGAATATAAGTGAATGATCTTGTTTTTAATAAATAAATTATTTAATTGAAAAATAACCTTCTAAGTTAGGTGACCTTCACCCGTTCATTTAGCCCAACGGTTGTTAAGCCTATAAGAATTTAATAATTAGCACGCGCTGTTGGTTGGCCCAGAGGTCACTGGTACTAGGCTTGGTAGGGAGGGCTACTGTCCGATCCCCCGCAACCACAGTTGGGAAAAATGGGGCTGCACCACTTAAAAACCAGAACCCCGTGCTAAAAAAAGGATCATAGTCGCTAACCGACTTCCCCTACTATGTGCGTGTACGGATAACGGGCTTAATGTGATTGCGTTTGAATGAAAAAGATTGGTGGTTTATCTGTAATGGTTTTAGTGGACACCGGTAGCACCCATAACATTATGCAACCCAGAATTGCTCAACATCTCAATCTCACCTCTACACCCATTACTCAATTTTCTGTCATGGTGGGAAATGGCTCCCACTTAAAGTGTGAAGGCATTTGCAATAACGTTCCCATCACATTACAAACAGAACTTTTCCATCTCCCTTTCTATCTCTTGCCAATAGAAGGAGCCGATGTTGTTCTTGGAATGGCTTGGCTAAGAACATTGGGTCCTTTGCAAGCAAATTTTTCCATTCTGTCCATCTCATTTATCCATCATAACAATCTCATTACATTGAAAGGAGATCCCACAGCCCATCCCACCCATACTACTTATCATCTGCTTAAGCACCTCATACACACCAATTCTGTTGCCTCTTTCCATCTCATGTTCTTCCAAAATCATAATCCTGATCCACATAATCCTAGCCCACGTGATTCCTTATCCAACCCAGCAACAAAACTATCCCCAAAAATCCAAACACTTCTCAAAAAATACCAAACTATCTTTCAGCCTCAAGAAGGCCTTCCCCCAGCCAGATCCCATGATCATCATATCCCTCTTATCCCAAATACCCCACCCATCAATGTCAAACCATACCGCTATCCACATTCACAAAAAACTACTATGTCTTCAATTATTCAGGATATGTTGTAGGAGGGGATTATTATTCCTAGTCGCAACCCTTTTTCCTCACCCGTTTTACTAGTGAAAAAGAAAGATGGTACTTGGAGATTTTGTGTAGACTATCGCGCTCTTAATGTAGTAACCATTAAAGACCGTTTTCCCATCCCAACCATTGATGAACTTCTTGATGAGTTAGGCAATGCTACTTATTTTACCAAGTTAGATTTACGCTCTGGCTACCATCAGATCCGCGTTGCATCGGAAGACACACACAAGACGACTTTTCGGACTTTCGACGGGCGTTATGAGTTTCTCGTAATGCCTTTCGGGTTGACAAACGCCCCTTCTACCTTTCAATCAGCTATGAACGATTTACTAAGGCCCTACTTACGCAAGTTTGTTTTAGTTTTTTTGATGACATATTGATTTACAGTGCCAATTTCGACGATCACTTAGTTCATTTGTAGGTTATTTTTGATCTATTGAAGTCTAATGATTTTGTAGTGAAGCTACCTAAGTGTGTTTTTGCAGTCAAACAGGTTAACTACTTAGGACATATTATTTTAGTTGGAGGAGTTGATCCAGATCCAGAAAAGGTGCAGGCCATGTTGGATTGGCCTACCCCACGTTCAGTCACGTCTCTCCGCGGTTTTTTAGGCCTCACCGGTCTCTATCGTCGTTTTGTGAAAAACTACGCCATTCTCGCCGCTCCCCTCACCGATTTATTACGTTCTACTAAATTTGTATAAAGTACAAAGGCGGCCGCAACCTTTACAGAATTACAGAAGAAGATGACCGACATGTCGGTCCTGGCTTTGCCAGACTTTACAAAACAATTCATTATAGAGACAAATGCTTCAGGAATCGCTATTGGCGCAATACTTTCACAGGATGGGCACCCCATCGCTTTCTTCAGCAAAAAAAGTGTCCAAGGATGCAGGCTTCATCGGTCTATGTACGCGAGATGTTTGCTGTGACAGAAGCAGTAAAAAATGGTGTCAATATCTCATAGGGCAGAAGTTTCACATTTACACTGATTAGAAAAGCTTACGTAAGCTACTGCTACAGCGAATTTAAACACCAGAACAACAGAAATGGGCAGCAAAGTTACAGGGGTTTAACTTTGAGATATTTTACAAACCTGGAAAATCAAACTTGGTTGCAGATGCGTTGAGTAGAAAGTTCCACACTAATGATTGTTTGTTGTTAGCTCTATCATCTCCTATTCCAGATTTGTTAGCCACACTCCGGCAGTTTTATGCAAATGACAAGGCAAGTCAAACATTAGTCACCCAGACTACAAATGACACCAGCAATCACAATTTATACAATTTCTCAAAAGGTCTTCTATACTATAAAGATAAGTTGTTCATACCTGACATCCAAAATCTGCGCCTCAGCATCTTACAAGAATTTCACCATACACCCTTAGGCGGCCATTCTAGTGTTAAAGCAAGCCTTGCTCGAGTATCAGCCTCCTTCTCTTGGCCAGGTCTTTACATGGCAGTGAAAACATTAGTTAAACAATGCAGAATATGTCAGCAAAGTAAATACTTGACTCAGAAAAAAAAAGGGTTTATTTCAAGTTATTCCAATACCTCACAATGTCTGGGAGGATCTGACTATGGACTTCATTACACACCTCCCTAACTCATTTGGCCAAACAGTAATCTGGGTCATATGCGATCGATTGACAAAGTTTGTTCACTTCATTTCGTTGCCTACGAGCTTCACTGCAAAAGATCTTGCTATCCGCTTTTCTGCCGACATAGCACGACTTCATGGGATGCCCAAGTCAATAGTATCTGACCGTGATCCTCTTTTCCTCAGCAACTTCTGGAAACAATTTTTCAAAGCACAAGGAACTACATTAAAATACAGCACAACTTACCATCCGGAGACTGATGGTCAAACCGAAGTTGTAAATCGATCTTTAGAAACTTACCTCAGATGCTTCGTCAGTGATCATCCACGCCATTGGTACAAGTTTCTGCATCTCGCGGAGTTCTGGTATAACACTTCCTTTCACACTTCCATTCAGATGACGCCTTTCAAAGCTTTATACGGTCACGACCCCCCCCCCCCCAACGTCCCTACTCTGCTGTCAAATCCTGATTTCGACGAATCATTGGTTGTGTCATTGCAAACACGAAATAACATCCTGTTAGAATTAAAAGAACACTTGAAGAAGAGCCGTATTCAGATGGAGAAACAAGCTAACAGAAAAAGAATGGATTACACGTTCAAAGAAAACGATCTAGTTTTGTTAAAGCTTCACCCTTACCGACAAAGCACCGTTTCATAAAGATCTTCTCAGAAATTGGCAAAGCGCTTTTTTGGTCCCTTCAAGGTTATCAAGATAGTGGGGTCAGTAGCTTATATGTTGGATTTACCCTTGTCTTCGCGCATTCACCCAGTCGTCCATGTATCACTCTTGCACCCATACTTTCAACCACACCTGCATGAAGACGTTAACAACTCAGTTCTACAAATCCAAAATCCAAAAATAAACACAAAGCAACAAACTGAAGAGATAGAGAACCTGGATTCCGATCTGGGCACAAATCATCCTCTCAGAGTGCATCAACAGCTTGTTCCTGCAAACATTAAGATGAAAAGGGAGAATATCAAAAAACCGGAGATTGTTAACAAGCTAAACCAAACAAACAAGAACCCGAAGATGTTTACCGGTTTCACATATCCATCATGGTATCAGGAAGCTTGTGGTGATGGTTCTCTAGATAGAACTAAGAAAATAATGGGGTTCAAGAAATTTTGGAAACAAATGAGGAACTTTTGAGAGAGAACACAGAAGTTTTAGAAGAAGTGTTTAGAGAGAACACAAAAGTTTTAGAAGAAGTAGAAGGAATGGGTAACTCGATTTCTAGTAACACCTTTGTACCAAATGCACTTATTGATAACAGAAGTAAATCTATTATCTCTTCACGTGAACAAGATACGTTGGATTCAGCTGTTGTCTCACTTACCCAAGTTAACTTTTATGAACACTCCACGTTACACAAGGCTCGAGGTGATGTATCAGCTCTTCACAAGGCGCAAGGCGCCACGTGTAGCCATCCATCGACCTTATCCTCTGCACGAAAATCTTGCCCATTCATTCAAAAATATCCTTTTCTGAATTCCGATGCTGACCGTTTGGGTTCAAAATCAGCGTCCCCATCAAAAGCAATTGGATCTGCCCATTCTCAGCTTTCCCATTCGGGCCTAATTGTGTCTCCATCCAGCCCAACGAATATTCTGCCCAATCCTAATTCCTCTATGAACCTTGAGGACAAGGTTCTTTGTCACCCCATGAGTATTGATAAGCAGCAGCGGCCCACTAGGCCCAATAGAGAGAAGAAACAATCAATTTGGCTTAAGGATTTTTACTATTAATTGGGTTTCTATTAGTTTTTATTTAGAAATTCTATTTTCTTGTATTGCTGGCCCATGGCCCATTAGTCTTTAGTAAACCTTCTATATATTGTATGCCTTTGATTTGTAGAAGGTAATGAAAATCTGAAAAGTTATTTCTTATGCTTTTATCTTCTTATGCAATTTAGATCTTGGTAGCTTAGTGTAACCTAACAGTTAGGGTTCCAATTTAACTTCCTAAGATTGGTGCTTTCATCTTTGAATCTCAATCCTTCCATGGCATACTCATATCCCTCATCTTTCCCTACATTTTATCCTTATCATCCCAACACCAGCATTGTCACTTCGTTATTCCCCTCTTATCCATGGGAAAGTCCTCCATCTTATTCCCCTAACATACCTTTCACTACCCCATCACAAAATTTCTCTTATAACCATGGATACACACTACATCAATAACCATCATTCACCCTGCCTCTCACAACAATACCACTTATAGCATCTCCTTCATACACATCATATACACCTTCACACATCCCATACATTTCATACCAATAACAACCCCAAAATTGCAACTCACAACCGACCTTTCACCAACAAATAGAAAGTCTCAAACAATATTTGATTGAAACTCAGTAGTTATCAAACAAATATAGAGAAGAGTTGAAAGAACAAATTCAAAATCTCTCAGATTCATTAAAAAAGACACAAGAAAAACTCAAAGAAAAATATATGTTCAAGAGATATGCAGAAAAGTTGAAAGCAAAAGAAGAAATAGAAAAAGTATCTGATTCACAAAATTCATCTCTGGCAAAATCTTCGATGTCACTCCCGACAACAACTCCGGCGATTGTTACGACATCTTTTTCTACAAAATTTTCTTCGTTTTCTTTGACAAAAACAGATCCATATTTTCCGGTGAAATTTCTGGCAGCGTCCCCTCCGATTAAATTTCTGGCATCAGCTCCGACTCCGTGCGTACAACAGAAGAAATCAGACAGAGCATCAAAAAGTTTTACAACCTTTTTTATTTTTCATCTCTAACTCTCTTCAATCAGATTATATTTATGGTAAACACACTTTTCCTTTTGATCCCGGAGGAATATTCACCATTACAAGCAATAAAGTTTTTAAAGTTATACCCTTTGCTATAATATTTAGAAGAAAAAAAAAAGAATAAAAAAAAGGGGGGGGGGGGGGGGGAAGGAAGAAAGAAGAAGAAATGAATGGAGAAGAGCAAGGAGGAGAAGGGCAAAAAAAAGTCTCTCTCATGTGCCCTCACCAACGTGTTGAATGGTATAGAAAAACAAGTGAGTCGCGTGCCATCCTCTAGTAGATGCAAATTTGTCTTTTTATTGAGAATTTAAAAATAAGGATGGACACGTGTTGCATTCTTGGAGGCATGATTGGTGGTAGTTGTGACTATTCAATGGTTATGATGTGGTATGGAGTTGTATGTAGTACTGAAGTTGCTTTCTATGGATTGGTGTATTGCTGATGGATTTATATTGAAAAGGATTAGACCATGTCATCAAGAGTGGCTTACTACACACACAAAAGGTTGTACAACCTTTGGGTAACGTCACCAATACCTTCCCATTTTTTCCAACATTTTTTCATGCAATCCTCACCCATCAATTAAATGTCAGTAAATCCACCAAATTACCTTCCAACTTATCCTCTCTCTTCATAAACCAAACTGAATCCCATACAATCAAAAGTGGACTCCTTTTAGTACCATCAAGCAGACCAACACATTAAAGGACTCTATACCATTTTTTTGAGAAAAAAAATAGTATTTAGTGTTATTTTAGAACTTTGAGGACAATGTTCAAGTGAATCCGGCGGCAATGATAGAGAGTATACTAGTATTTATAGTATTATTTATTAGTATTATTATTAGTATTATTATTATTGGACTCTAATTGTATTTGGGCTTTTTAGTTTTACTATCCATTATGGATGTTATATAATGTAGTATCTTTGACACATTTGAGATATCAATGAAAAGAAATAAAATTTAATTTTTCTAGTAAGCTTTTATCTTCTTTTATTTTACAGCTTTTATTTGCCTTTCTCTAATTTTGTTAGGATTCCAATTTAACGTCCTAACATGAGTATCGTTCGCTATCATATTAGTAATTTAGATAAGATGGATAGCAAAGCATAGTAGATGGTGTTTTGTAGCTGTCCAACATTGTTTTCATTACAAAATGTTTTTAGTGTTAATATATCTTATACAAACATAACAAGGCACTTATTGGTTGGAAAGATGGATCAAACACAAGGGCCAAAAATGCTAGTTGGGCCCAAAGTGGTACATTTAAAAAAACTTTATTAAATAATTATTTAAAATATTATTAATAAATTAATTATCCTAATAAATATTTCTAACTCATTAAAATATAAAATTTGTCCTAATCTAATTATCAACAACACTATGTAAAATTAAAATTAAAGGGGACCAATAAAATCCCAAATTAAAAACAGAGGAATATATAATGCATTCAATAAAAATTAAATACTATTGTAATCATTATACATCAATGAAACATAGTTAGTATGAATAATAAATAAACTAAATCTAAACTTAATGATAGTAGAAATTAAAAAAGGCATTGACAAAACCGATATCTTATAATTTTTAGATGATTCTTGCATTTCCAAATTCAGGTGAATTTTCAACGGTAAAAATTAATAACATAGTATAAAAAATGTAAGTTCAACAAAATGAATCACTTTGGGCTATTAAAAATTTACACGAGAGTAAAATTAGTGTAGCAGGGATGAGGGCCGTTGTGTTGGATGTTTGGTAAGATTAAAAATGATAATATTTGAGAGTGTGATGGGATATAACCTATGATGATTCTTGCATTTAAAAACTCAGGCGAATCTTCAATGGTAAAAATTAATGACATAGTATAAGAAATGTAAGTTCAACAAAACAAATCACTATGTGCTGTTAAAAATTAACACGAGAGAAAAGTTAGTGTAGCAGGGATGAGGCCGTTGCGTTGGATGTTTGATAAGAATAAAAATGACAATATTTAAGAGAGTGATGGGATAGAAACTATGATAAAAAATATGATAAAAATATACTTAAGTGGTTTGTGCATGTAGAGGAATACAACAAGTAGAGGTAAAGGAATACCTATAAAAAAATTAGAAACAATTTTAAAAAAAATACAAAGATTAACAAATTTTTTAATAGAAAAATATTATAATACATAAGAGTATAAGGAATACTCCGCCCATTACAACTTAACTATAGACCCTCTTTCCGAAATAGGCGAGGGGTAAAATGTTTCACTCATGAAAATTACAAAGCATAAAAGGCTTATAATTCAAATCCATCCACATCCAAGACCTATATATAATAATTTATAATAATTAACAAATTGGATAGAAATATTATATTAGATAGAACATTATGATACAATTTGATCTATATAATCTACCATTGTTAGTGACATTAGGTTTTGTTGTTGTTTCTGAGAAAATCATTATTAAAGATAGAGAAAAAACATTTGTATTAATGTCTAAACAAAAACAAAATACAAATGTGTGGCTGCTCTGTCTTCGTCGTGGCAGCAGTTTGTCTACGGTTTCGTCGTGGTTGTTCTGTTTGTTGGCTTGTCGTGGGCCAGAGGTGTTGTAACTGTGTAGTCGGGGTGCTGTTGGTTTTGGTTTCTTTTCCCTTAGTGGGAGTGTTTTTGGTTTGTTTTACCTTTGTTTGCAAAGTGTAGCAGAGTTTTATTTTTGCTTTTGCTGTATTAGGATTTGTTCTTGTCTTGGCTCTTGTTGCTTCCGTTTGTTCGGAGTTAGGGAGCCTTAGCTTTTGTAATTGGGCGGAGTATCCCTTATACTCCCGTTATATATCATTGCCTATTAAAAAAAATATTTGAATTGTAGAAGAAAATTTACTTCAAAATCACAAAAGATAATTTCGACAAAAATAATATATATTTTAACAAAAGAGAAGAAGAAGTAGTATAGTTCGAGTTAAAGAAAATTTAAATTTATTCCTAAGTAAATATATATTTCATTTCACATTTTGATTAAATTTAACAATAATTTTTTGGCTTAAATGCAGTTTTGGTTCCCTAAATTTCTCAATTGTTTGATTTTGGTCCCTCATATTTCAGTTGTTTGATTTTGGTCACTTAAATTTTCTAATTGCTTAATTTTGGTCCCCTAAATTTCAATTACTTGATTTTGGCCACTCATGTTTGTCCCCTTTTGCATTTGATAGTCCCCTAATGACATGTAGACTAAATTTCTCTTTTTTTGTTGTTTTTTTTTTTTAAAAAAAAATATTCTTCTTTACAGTTCTCTTTTTCTTTTCTTTTTACTAGGTAAGTTTTAAATGTAATATTTTGAAAATCTTAAATATTTCATTCAACTTAGAATATACGGACAATCATGCAATATCCTTTATAAAAATTGAAATTCTATATGACTGATAGGATTGCTAGACTTTGAGACTTTTTGTTTAACTATGAGGGAGTTATTAGCCAAAGAATTTGTTATTTTAATTAAGTAGTGACTTATTTTATTTTGTCAAAATAATTTGTCATTACACATAAGTTGAATGAAATATTTAAGATTTTTTAAATATCACATTCAAAGTTTAACTATTAAAAAGAAAAGAAAAATAAAATTGTAGAGAAGAAAATATAAAAAAAAAAAAAAGGAAAAGATAAAAAGCAACAAAAAAAAAAAAGAGAAATTTAGTCCACATGTCATTAGGACTATCAAATGCAAAAGAGGACAAATTCGAGGGGTCATAGTCAAGCAATTGAAACTTGGAGAACCAAAATTGAACAATTATATAATTTGGGGGACCAAAATCAAACAATTGAAATATGGAGGACCAAAATCAAACAATTGAGAAATTTGAGAGGCCAAAATTGTATTTAAGCTAAATTTTTTAAATTGATACTGCTCTTTTATTTTAAACTTAGTTATTAAGGAAGACGTTGGAGTATACAACTCATAAAAGGTTTTTTTGTCACAAATCAAACTTAGTTTAGGCTATAAAAATATATACAAGAAAAATGTCTAGGGCTAAAAAAATAAATTTATAATAACTTTTTTAAATATCAATAAAAGATAAAATCAATAAATGAAACATTCCTCGACACTAGCTATATAAAAAATTACTTGGCATATTTCTCACCAACAACTTTATAAAAATACTAAACAAATAGTTTTGACCTATACAGTACAATACACAAATAATATTTATTATTAGCATAAAAACATAAGACATATATCTATCTCAATCATACATAAAAAAAATGCCAGACAATTATTTTTTTGTTAATAAACACAAAAATACGACACAAATATTTTTCATTGAAGCATAATCAAATTAGAGACAAATATTTTCCATCGATAAATATATAAAAAAAATTAAAAAATATTTTTCATTAATTTATAAAAAAGCACAATAAATATTTGAACAACAAAAATAAATTTGTCTCAAACTTACAAAGCTTGGTGTATCAAATAAGAACTTTGGCTATTATGAGAATGAGAACTTTTAATAATAACCATACGATTTAAAATCAATGCCTTAGATTTCACTCAAATTTTAAGAAACAATAATTAATACATAGATTATGGTTTAAATACATATCACACCAACACAAATTTGAGTATTGATTTTAAATCGTATGGTTATTATTAAAAGTTCTCAGTTCTCATAATAGCCAAAGTTCTCATTTGATACGTCCCCTAAAGCTTGGTATATCAAATAAGAACTTTGGCTATTATGAGAATGAGAACTTTTAATAATAACCATACTTTTACTCAAATATATTATTCATCTCTTTATCTTTAGATTTAACCTACTACAAACTCTTGCGATAACATGAATATTGGTCACGTTTTCTATTAATTATTAGATGAGTAAAATTTTCCTTCAAATAAAAAATGAGTTTAAAAAAACAAAAAAATAGATGCTTTGATTAAAAAGATTTTGACCTTAGCATATTTGGTTCAAACTAACACTACCTAACACATTGTGAATCGGTAATTTATTCTAGAAATATTTCATAAAATATAACAATAAAGTTTGCACACAGATAATTAAAAGATGATATTATAGAACTAGATCCACAATTCATTATGATAACGTTTATTTTGATATGATAATAAGGAATACATGAGAATGATGTTATAGGAACAAAACATACAAAATATTTAATAATTCAAAAGTTTAAAGAATGTGAGCTGCCATGGCAACCCAAATGCCTGTTCCCATACAATAGCTTCATAAGTGTGAGAAAGTAACTTATGTTTGGCAGAAAAAGTGAGTCGGAAGTTGGTCCCATCGTTGAAAGATTGTGATTCAATATTGATAAGTTTCTCAAACTCCAATGCTAATACTTCTCCTTCTTTCTTGTTATACTCAGTCACTGCGAAACGGACCATTTTGAGATAGTGTGTATTAGCAATATTCTTTACGGGGGTCCAACCGCTTGATATAGCTTGATTCATGGTGGCTGAAGCCAGCAAAATAAGTAGAGGGAGAACAAGGGATTCAAATCTCATGATGTTTGTTTAATACCTTTTCAAACATGAGAAACCAATATGTGTGAGTTAGACTTGGTGGAGTCACTTCTTAGTTATATATATTGTACCCAAGTAAAAATTTTGATGTCAACTTTGGTAATATACTTTTTTACTCATGAAAATAAATTAAAAATTTCATTTCATTTTATTTTCTTAAATTAATTATATTTTTTTACCATATAAGTGAATTTTTTTTTACCAAATAAGTGAAGTTTTTTTAATTATATCTCTCCGATTCTATTTACAAAATATAATTTATTTATTTTTTAAATTTATTTATTAATTTATGTATCTAATCTAATAATTGAATTAATTATTCAATAAAATTAAAAAATAAACTCACTCTTACAAATAGAACCAAAGAATATATATATATATATATATATATATATATATATATATATATATATATATATATATATATATATATATATATATATATATATATATATATATATATATATATATATATATATATATATATATATATATATATATATATATATATATGGACAAGATCAAATGAAACCAACCACTGTGTTAAACTTAGTAATATGATACTTCCGATAATTCTTCATCCCATGTCTGTATAATAAAATATACTGTTAGATTGAATGCTAATATCATATAGATCACATCAATCAAAAATCATTTAATATGTTAATGAGAATGATCAAAATTAACGCTTTTCAGAAAGTTTTGTAAGACGTTAGTTTTTATGCATCTCATTAATATATCAGATGATTATCGATTGATGTTAAATTTTATAGACAGGATCTATATAATAATAGCTTTCAATCCAACAATGGAATTTGATATAGAGATATGTGATAAAGAGTTATCAGATGTGTCATGTTACTAAATTTGTCTTTTATATATATATATATATATATATATATATATATATATATATATATATATATGATGAGAATAAAAACTAACCATTGAATTTATATTTAATAGTTGAGATTAAAAGATATTTTTAAAATTTGATTAATGATTTTTCTTTCCTCTTAATGACAAATGATTTAGTGAAAACAACAATTTAATCTCAATATTTCATTTTTAAATTTAATGATTCTCATTCATTCTCACATTCTCATATAACTTACTCATTGTCAATATATATATATATATATATATATATATATATATATATATATATATATATATATATATATATATATATATATATATATTTAATAAACTAACAATTAGTTTTATAGAAAAATATGGTAAAAAGTTATATATTATTCTAGAAAAAATTTAGTCAAGAGTATAATGTTTTTTAATATATCTTAATAAAATTGTCATATTATTCTATATCGTATTATATATCTATGATCTTATTATATTTTTTAATAATAAATATTTTTCGAATTGATTATTTAACGTTTTTTAATACCATAAATAACTAGTAATTTCATCCCGTGCGATGCACGGGACAAATTCTAAAAACCTATTGCATGCCATAATTTTTTTAAAGGATTTTTGTTGATTAAATAGTTGAAGTACATAGAAATTAATGGTAGAGTAATTAATATTAAATACTAGTTAATATTAATATATTAATATTTGTTGAAAAGAGAGAAAAAAAATAATGTGCTTAAAAATTTTTTAGGCGGGATTTTACTTTAAATAAAAATCAAGGTTAAATATTATAAACCTACAATTAAAATAGTTAGCCTAAAATAAAATGATTAACCTAAATTATAAATGTTAAAATTAATCTAAGTTATTTAATCTAAATTAGCTAATTAAAAGGTTAATTAAAAAAAGTTAAGTTTTCCCAAAAGGATTAATTAAAAAAGGTTTGATAAAAAAAGAAAATACAAAAAAAAAAACAAAAATTATAAATAAATAAATAAATAAAATGAGTTAAAGAACCTGGGTACTGGGATCTAGTGTGGTTGGTTCTTGAAGGAGTATGATGAAGTAGCGCTTTTGGGTCCTTTAGATCTGGAATTAAGGAGATCCAATGGAGGAGATTGAGGATGAATTTGCAAATATCCAGAATAGATGAACAACTCGAATGTACATCGCAATAAACAAGAAATGTTAGAAAAATAATGTGGAATAATAAAAAATATGAACCAAAATTGATTAAAAAAGAAATTATATTAAAAAGAGAAATTAGTATTTTTAATATGAAAAATAAAATCTAATTCTAATATTTTTTGTATTTTTTAATATATGAAATAAAACTCTAATCACATATTTTTGTATTTTTAATTGATGAATTAAACTAAAGTAGATGAATTAAAATAATTGATCTAAATTAACTTTAATTAAATACTCTAAATTAACTAAATGTTAAATTAAAACTAACATACAAAGAAAAAGAAAAACGAATGACGTAGGACCAATGAATGGGCTAAGGCCCAAAACCATATATAAAGAACTTAAATAATTAATCTAAATTATAATTAACAAAAAAAAGATAAAAAGCAAATACAGCTAACCAAACGACAAAACGGCAACGCAATCTCATTCCCTTTCAGCCACTTTTGACTTTTCAAAGATGAAATTTCAAAATTGAAGGTAGGAAAAAAAGTTAGAAGTGAGATTCAAACCCGGGACCTCTTGCTTTTGTATTTTTTAACCTTAAATCCTTATCAACTGTGCTACGTCACTTATTCGAAATAAAATGACATTTGCAAATATATGAGGGCAAATTTTGGGGTATGACAACATGCATGTAAACAAATATGATGTATAGAAAATTTTATAATATTAATAATGCATAATACAAAAATTTATATAATTACACTTAAATCAAATTCACTATTCCAATTCACTATTCCAAATTTATAATATTGTAGGATGAACATTATGGTGGAAGCTACTTTAGTCTTTGATTTCTGGGGAGGAGAAGATGGTGAGAACATAAGTTCCTACAGATGGCGCCATCGGTGATCAGAATTTAAAGTAGGCTTTGAGGAGGAGGGCGTCCAAGGTCATTGGAGTTTCGATGCCAACTGCATTGGCAATGCGGGGCACAGGCCGCTCGAGCAATATTTGTTCATGTCGTCAGTCATGGAGACCTGAACTGCTTCTTTGTTGCTTCTTTGTTAAATCTCTCGATGTATGCTCGGAGAGATCCGTCTTTTCCCTCGAGATTCCTCTTTTCGCCTCAAGCTAGATCTCTGATTTCGGATGGCGGCGAGAGGCTCTGAAGTGCCTGGAGAACATTCTCCCCAGCTTCAGATGGCGGCGCGAGGCTCTACAACCTGCATTTTATGGCGCCCTGATGCCGCGGTAGTCGAGCAGTGCGTCGATATTCTCGATGTGATCGTCAGGGTCAGGGTCGCTGGTTCTATCGTAGGTTCGGTTCCCAGAGGTGGGGGCTTCTCCAATACTTTCAGCAGTCGTGTAGCCATGATTTCGAGGGACAACGGACCTTGGGGCTCGTCGTCGTTGCTGGAACCAGGGGAACAGGAAGGAGATGTACCATGTCTACGATTTCGACAGGATACGGCCCTTTAGAGGTGTATGCTGGTTCTCTGCTCGCGGATTTACCAAAGATACAAAGGAAAAGTAAATACATCAAAATATATGAGATCAAGAAGATATGATTGCTACTTCTGTCCCTCCTATTTATGATTAGATTATTCCATTTATAAAGATTCTCCCTCTTAAATAATGAGAGTCTCTGATGCACTTAAGAAGATTGATTCTTCAAAGAGATTTCTACTAAAATATAGATTAAAAGTAAAATTTGGTTGAAATTGCAAGAGCTTTCTTTCCGAAGAAAGTGCTCTAAGCTAAGTTTTTTGAATTTGTGCGTGGATTTAAAATTTAAATTTTGTATGTTTCTTACTTTCAACTATTTTCGATTTTAAATTTGTGCTAATGAATGTCTTAGGGCCTTTTAAATTGTAAGCAGGACAAAGTCAAATTTTTTAAGGCCAAAACACTTCATTTTGCTTATCTATCCTATCAAAATTTAAAAGAAAATGAAATATCATCAATTTTTTTTAAAAAGTGAGCAAATAACCAAAACTCTTTAAAATTGAAATATGAAAACTAATCATGTGAATAACGGTTAAACATGAGAATTAGAGAAATATAAACATAATCATGATGAAATATTTTATTGATTAGTTTTAATAACCAATCTAATTAATATTAAAAAAAAATCCAATGCCATGGTTCCAACAAAAATTTAAATCAAATTTCAAATATAATTTGATTAAAATATTTTTTTGGACAAAAAATACTTTAAGTTAGTAACAAAAAAAATATTGAACTTATAGTTCAAATATAAAATTTATTGTCCCGCTTATCCAACTAAATTGATAGATATGCACAAAAATACAGAGCGCGACGCGACGTCCCAGTTGTTTCATATATGCTACTTAATCAAAAAATTGTTTCCTACATATACATGCTACTTGACAATTTTTTTTTAATAAATGGTTTATTTGACATGACAAGTAATCTTAATCTATTAAATTTATTTAGATATATTTGAATATCATTAATCACTAAAAGCTAATAGTTAATTTACGATATTATGATCAAAATTTTAAAGTTAAATCAAATTGAAAAGGATAACCAACTCAGAAAAGACTCAATACTAAATCTTAGAGATTAATGGTGCGGGTTGCTTGAGTATAAACTTCATAGATATATTCCTTGAACACAAAAAGATACATGTTATATATATTATGTACATTCGTTAAGCAATAAAGGTAGCATGTTGATTTTCAAGTTACAAAGTGGAACATGAATTTATAATTTCTAACTAAATACAAACATTAGGAACATGAGACCTCTTTTGTAGATAGACATATAAATTTAAAAATTAAGCAATGAGTTGTCACATAATTTAATTTAATTTCAGTTCATCATGTGAAAGTATTTATTAGAAAAGCATAGTTTTAAAACTCAAAATGTTCTTACCGAACAGATATATTTTTCAATCAATTAAACCAAAAGTGGAATCTATCTCTAGTCGGATCGTGCTATTTATGTAAAGAAATTGGTATTAGATTGATTAGGCCAATAAAATGGAACGATTTGCATGTCATTATTTTTTTTAATAGTGAGAAATTATGCATTAATATAAGGCTAAAGCTTTTAGGGTGTGCTTGATTTAGAAGAAAAGTTGTGAAGCAGGGTCGGCCCAAGGGATAGGCCACCTAGGCTATTGCCTGGGGCCTCTATTTTTTTTCTTTATGTACATTAGGATTAGTGTTAGGTGATTAGTACTAGGTTGTAGGTTGTGTTATATTGGAATTACTTTACACTTTTTATTGTTATAACAGAAAATATAGATAGCATAATTTAATATTTGCATTTAATTTGGAGAGAGAATCAACAAAAGATCAGGCAAAGAATAGTAATGGAATGGAAGAACTCAAAGTATTATTATTATTTAAATCAACTATTATTATTACCAACAATAATATACATCCAGCGACCACCATAAATTTAATATATATATTCCTTTTTATATTATAAACTAGTACTTCTACCCGTGCGATGCACGAGACAAAATGTGGATATATATATTGTATTTTTATGTAAAAATATAAATGTATGAAAATAACAAAAATAACAAAAATATAAATGTATCAAAATCTAACTTCATCAAAACCCACAAATATATATTTTTGTTATTTTCATACATTTATATTTTTTAATAATAAATATTTTTTAATTATATATCTATATATTGAAATCGTATTATATATCTATAATCTTATTATATTTTTTAATAATAAATATTTTTCGAATTGATTATTTAACGTTTTTTAATACCATAAATAATAAATGTTTATCAAATAAGTTGTAATTTCTATTCTATTTCAATACTATAATCAATTTTTTAAAACTTTTTTAAATATTAAATATGAATAGTTTTGTTGTTTCTATTAATTTATATTTAATTAATGATAAATTATGTGAGAGTTATGACCAGTCAAAGTTCAATTGACTTTCTCCTTAAAACCCTAATTTAGAAACTATGAGTTTTGATGACTTTTGAGCTTTTCTTAATGAATCAGGGCTTGAAACTTGGTGTGAGGATTATTTGAGGCATATGAGAAGCCATAAAGTCCACTTGAAGTATCAGAACCTGATTTTTCCTTGAGAGGAGCAAAACCCTAGTTAGAGGTGCCCAATTTTTGCATAGTCTTGAGCAGTTGACAGTCACGTGAGTCAAGATATCTTGAAATATGATGGGCAAATTTTGGGGTATGACAACACTCTTACCAACGGACATGCAATAACAAGAAATATATTGAGAGCAAGCTACTATTGGATGACAATGGAATCTGACTGCTACAGATATGTGAAGAAGTGCCACAAGTGCCAGATCTATGCTGATAAGATCCATGTGCCTCCAATGCTTCTCAATGTTATCTCCTATCCATGGCCTTTCTCTATGCGGGGAATTGATATGATCGGAATGATTGAACCAAAGGCTTCAAACGGACATCAGTTCATCCTAATCGCCATTGATCACTTTACCAAATGGGTTGAAGTTGCCTCTTACGCCAATGTTACTCGACAAGTGGTAGTAGAACTTATCAAGAATAATCTCATCTGTCGCTACGGTGTACCCAACAGAATCATTACTGATAATGGTTCCAACTTGAATAACAAGATGATGAAAGAGTTATGTGGTGAGTTCAAGAATGAGCATCAAAATTCCTCTCCCTATCGTCCAAAGATGAATGGAGCGGTAGAAGCAGCTAACAAGAATATTAAGAAGATTTTCCAGAAGATGGTTGTGCCTTACAAGGACTGGCATGAAATGCTCCCTCTTGCTCTGCATGGGTACCGCGCTACAGTTCGCACTTCAACTGGGGCGACACCTTTCTCCTTTGTATATGGCATGGAAGTCGTACTCCCAGTAGAGGTTGAGATTCTCTCCTTAAGGATCCTAATGGAAGCCAAGTTATCATAAGCTGAATGGTGTCAAGCTAGATATGATCAGTTGAATCTTATTGAAGAAAAAAGAATGACCACATTATGCCACGGTTAGCTTTACCAAGAAAGAATGAAGAGAGCCTTTGACAAGAAAGTCAGACCTCGAAGATTCAAGGAAGGCGATCTCGTGCTCAAGAAGATATTACCTCCTCAACCAGATCCTAGGGGCAAATGGACTCCCAATTTTGAAGGCTCATACATTGTCAAGAAAGCCTTCTCAGGTGGTGCTTTGATTCTTATGACTATGGATGGTGAAGAATTCCCACGTCCCGTGAATACCGATATGGTCAAGAAATACTTCGCCTAAAAAATAAAAAGAAGAGCTCGCTAAGTTGAAAATCTGAAAGGGCGACTTAGGCAAAGAAAAAAAGAGCGTCTCAGTGGATTGAAAACCTGAAAAGGCGGTCCAGGCAAAAATTAGAGACAATAAAAAGAGATAATCATCTCGATGAATTGAAAACCTGCAAAGGCAATTCATGCAAATATTAAGGAAAATGGCAAGTAACCACATCCGGTATCACCTGACCATCCTGAATATTTTTATGAAGACTCTCAACCGACGTCAACGTACGCTCGGTATTCAATGTTGTTAGGGGAACTAGTGATCATTATATTTCAGTGTACCCTTTCCTGTAAAAGTTACCATTTTCAAACTTTGTAATCTATGGGGTCTTGCCGTTCGCAGACTACCATTCCATTAAGGGAAATTTGAGTCTTATATCATTTCTTGGAATTCTTATTTTATTCTATCTTGCAAAATATTGTTTGTGAAATTATGAGATTTGAAACAAAGTCAAAGTTGTTTTTCAAAATAAATGAAAAGATAGAACGTTTTCTTAAAAACTATTGAATACAGAGGTAAATGTTGACCCTGAGTCCCCAGAAGAGTTGGTTCTTAAAACGAGAAATGAAGACACCAAATTTTCCCCACAGAGCAGCTAGGTTTTAACACAAGTTGTCTCCAGCCAAGCACGGGTTTTCTTCTTGAAATGGGTTCCTCAAGGACGGGTTTTCTTCTCGGAATGAATCCTTTGATAATAGAGATTGATTTGAAGAGTATTCTCTTCCCCTGCAAAATTTTGCATCCCTAACAAAAGATGTTATTGACGATCGAGCGAGTATATACCCCGGTGTTGTCATTCCTCAGTGTGGTCATCTTATTATATGTTTGTTTGGCCATTATGCACATAACACTCACTTATGCACTCATGCATTCATACATCATATATCCATGCACATTATTTGCATCTTAAAGATACGATAAGCTTATTATTCCCTAAGCAAAGTCTTTACTCCTTCCACTTAAGTGTCAGCTTTAGGTGTAACACCCCGAAAATTATTTCTAATTATTTAATTGGAATAATTGATTTTATGAGGAACATTGAGAAACATTGGAAAATAGTTATTGGGCCCTGTGTGATGTTAGTAAGAAGGAGGTGTTAAGTTAGTAAAGCCCATTACTAATTTAATGTTATTTCTATAAAATAATAAGGAGCTGGAGGAAAGGAAAAAGGAACGTGAAAAGCAGAACAGAAGAGACGAGAGATTGGGAAGCTGATACGTGAAGAGGAACAAAGAGGAAGAAGACCAATCAAGAATCCTTGGCCAAGGTAAGGGGTGATTACTCTAATTAAATGGTATTATGATTTTGATGATGATAGGATTGAATTAAGGAATTAGAATCTCTATTTGGGATGTTAGGTTTTGTGAAATACCAACACCGACATGTATGATTTGATGAATTGACTGCAATTGATGATGTAGTAATGTTACATGGTGTTATGGTATGTTGTTTGTGCATTAGAATAATGTATTTGGAGTATTTTGATGTTATTGGTGATCAATTTCGTAATGGTATGAGTTGGTATGTGTTTGGGATGCATAAAAGCCTTAAAAATCATGTTTTTCAGCTTCTGGGTTCGTGGGAACCGGTTCCCATGTGGGAGGAACCGGGTTCCACTGTGTTAGAACGTTAAAAATAGCATTTTTGGGTCCAGGAACCGGTTCCCATGTGGGACGAACCGGGTTCCAGTACAAATTTCCAGCAGCACGTTTTGAAAACTATTCTAACTTCAAACAGCTCTAATTTTCAAACCGTAAGTCCGTTTTAGACGCCGTTTTGGACGTTGTTTCTTAAATTAAAAACTCTATAATATAAAGTAAAGAAAACAACAATAACTTGATTTTATTTTGGAAATCTTGATTTATTTCGTTTGTGGCGTGTTTTGTACATTGTGTGCATGATTTGGTTAATGTGACAATGTGGTGACGTTATAATGATATAACTGTGATTTGACGTTATATGTGGTGTGAATTATATATGATATAATTGTAGATGGTGCTGAAATCGAATATATTATTCGGTGTTGCTTTTGGTGAGTTAATGGTAATGACATTGTTCATTTTGATCATGTGGTGATTGTTGTGATCGCATAATGATGATTGATTTGTTTTGAATGATGCATGATACATGTACATACTTATTGGTGATAACTATGTTGAGTTATGTGAGACGATGTTGCTCATCAGATTGGTGATGTTGTAAGTATGTCATATGTGTGCATTCATTCATACGCATTTTTGGTGATGGATCCCGGTGATGAAATGGATCAAAATGGTGGGCATAATTCCCATTGTGTGGAATTTGTGCTGGTTAAACTGTATCTCGGTGATGAAAAAGATCAGTTGGATGGGTGTATCCCATGTATGGTACCACATGCATAAGAGTCTGCATGGTCTTTGTATAAATTGTGACATGTCAGGATGAATTCCGGTGTTATGATTGTGTTGTGTTATTGGTGCATACTTTCGACTTGTGTTTGTGATTGGTATGAATTGATAAATCTGAATATGCTAAGTAGGGTGGATAATTGCTTATGAATTCTATATCGGACGATTTATAATGCTATTTAATTATGATGTAGTCTCACCCTTACTTTAATGATTTCAGATTGAAGTAGCGGCCTAAGCAATCGGTGAGGATGACTCGTAGAGTTTATCCGGTTATGTTGGGTCGTGTCGGTCATGCTCTGATCTTGTAACACTGGGGGACGATAGTCTTAGAGTTTACTTGTGATACACTATTTTGCCATTATTGTATAATGTACCGTTGATTTTATCGGAAATGTTTTATAACATTGTTGAATGAGTTTCCGCTGTGTTGAACATGTATTTTGATATTTTTTGGATTATTCCTAATAAAGCATGACAAACGACTTGGTATTCTATTTCTTTTATTAATTGTAGCATCCTTGCTGTGTATTTACTCTGATTTTTATTATATTTCTGCGGGGGTTTAGAAGGGTGTTACAATAGTGGTATCAGAGCAGGTCGGTCCGTCCGGCCAATTGTCTAGTCAGTTGAGTTGCGCGACAGTTGTATACTGTCGGCGTTTTATCCCTTGGTACACGGCATGTGAGTGAATCACTGTCGGTACTTGTTTGTTTTGTTGTAGGTGTTGGATTGAAACAGGTGGGGGAGAAGCTTCGCTTCTCGGTTGTGTTTCAGTTGTAAGACGATTGATTCAGTAGGATGTTGTTGGCAACCGTGCAAGCGTTGTTGGAGTTGTTGTTTTCCGAATTGAAGGTGACTTGAAATTAGGACTTGATTGGTAGTTAAGTTGGAACATCTGGAAGGAAAATGATTAGAGGTAATTGATGATTATTTGTAAGAGAGGGAAATTAAGAAGTTGAAATGTATCAGCTTTGCTGATGGGCTGCGAAGTTGTCAGTTGAGTAGCCGTGGGTCTCGGAAGGGGTTTAGCTGCAAGTTTGCAGAGAGGATTGCTGTCGTATGTTTCAGAAATCGCACTTCGGCAATGGGATGTGTTGCTTAAGTTATAAGAATGTTTGGAAGTGAAGAGATATGATAAGGGGCTGTTTGGAATGTGACCGAGTTGAAGAGAATGAGTTTTGGAGTGAAATATTCGTAAGCAAAACGCAGGAAATCGCTGAATAGCTACAGAACTTCGAAAATTCATAACTGGAGTTCTGGACATCTGATTTGAGTTCCGTTTGAAGCGTCGGAAAGCTAAAGAGATGAACTTTGTTATAAAAATGGTTGCAGCAGCTGTAACATATTTAATTGTGACAGGATGATGTTGGAAAGAGGTGAAGTTACGGTTACGCGTGCTCTTAGAACTAGACTTGTTTGTTGGTACGACACGGGATGTCAGTGTCAGAGTTGAACGAATTGAAGGAATAATTAAAAGGTTTGTTGAGAAGCAATTTTAAGAATTAAGTGTACCATTTGAGGAGTTTTGGAAATATCATTTAAGGTGTCGCTGCATGGCGTCAGTGTTGCAATTTCGGACAACGATTGGAAAATTCATATCTTGAGATCCGAGTGTCTGATTTAAGTTCCGTTTGGGGCATTGTGAAGCTGACTTAATAACCATGAGATATATTGTTATTTGATATTTAAAACTTGTTTGAAATGTGTTCCCATTATAAAAAACAGAGGCGTGGGAATTTTTGGTTGTTGGGAACCGGTTCCCAGATAGAGACAACCCGGTTCCCCATAGTAAAAATCAGAGACGAGTTATGGGAAGCAGCCAGGAACCGGTTCCTGTGTGGGAGGAACCGGGTTCTACTTTGTGTTTTTGGAAAAATTATTTCTACTTTAAAAACCCATAACTTTTGATCCTATGAGGAGATATTCTGAAGTCGGTTAAGCGTAAAACTTATTGAATAGGAATGCCTACTACCACGATTGTTTGAAACAAAATTGAGTAGAATATGTTGTTAAGGAATAAGTGAATGAGATGTTCGGTAATAAAGATGATTTGAGTGACAATGGATTTTAGTGAGGAGTGAATTAGTAGGAGAGGTGGAACAAACTTTGGGAACAGTTGAAGTCGTAATTGTGATGTCAAAGTAACGACAGGTATAAAAGAAGAATTGTAGAGAATTTCTAACACCTATTGATGTGAGGAAGACTTTGTGGAAATTCTGAGTGGAATGACATTTGGACGTGAAAGATGTCATGGGATTTAGATTAAAACCTCGAGTTATGAATGTTGTCGCGGTCTTTTGCTAAGATGAGGATTTTAATTTGGAATGAGATGAATAGTAATGTACGAGTATACTAGTGATTATGAAGTTTGGAAGTACTTAACAAGTGTGTGATGCTAAGTGACTACGAAGCGGATTGTGTAAAATGTTTGGACGTTGGTGTCTCACCGACAAGAGCCAATGAGAGGGAAGTGTGCGAGTTGTAAAGACTCAAAGTGAATTATTAGACTATGGCGATGTTAATGAGTTTGGGTGCAAACTTGGAAAGGACACTATTATGTAGTAACGACGGTTTATGCTTAAATATGGTTGTCGGCTATCTATTGACAAATTGAGGACTTGATCACCCTTAATCTCTTGCTGATAGTAGACGGAATCATATAGATAGGATGAGCTTGTTTGTTACCTTAATGGTTTAGGATATGATGGATACTAAGCCGTGAGAATAATCACTCACCATGTTGTGTGAACTTATGAAGAAGTGAATACGAAAGAGTGCAGTATATTGGATGATGATTTAAGACGGGTAATCAGAGTCGCGCAGCGAAAGTGTGATGCAGAGTAGTGTGCGAGTACTACTCTTGGGCAGTGAGGAATTAATATGCCGGGAGCCTACGTAGAGAACATGAATTGATCTATATGATAGATTTAGAATCTAGTGGATGCAAGGATGTCGTGCTAGAGAATTAGAACTCTTTTGAATAATTGCCGAGACGATGAGTATGTTATTGTGGACGTACTTAGTTAACGAGTATGTATTCAGCGAAGTTAAGGCGATGAGTGTATACTATATGATGTTATAATAATTTTGTTTCGTTGTTAAGGTGGTATCGTGGATTCCAGATATGAGGAGGAATTATACTCTATGAAAGACGAAGTTGATTTAATTCTTAAAGGAGAGTGGGATTCAGTTTGAGCTATTATGTAAGCAATGGTATATCGAGGCCGATGAGTGTGATTATGACAACTCGTGTGCACTCATTTCCATGGTTGGAATATTTAATAAATGAAGTAAATCAGGAAATTGTTTTTGAGTGCGAGTAAGTATTGACGATTGGTGGATTAGTACCATGGATGGTAAAGAATGATTCTTGAACGAATGAGTAAAGAGGTCCAGAGTTGGGTATAACTCAGGAGTCTAATTGGTAATGATGGTTGCAATGAGTAATCAGAATAGTGCAGCAAAAGCAGAATGTAACGTGTTGGATAATTGCTGGTATGACTTGAGAGGAGTCAGATGGTTGAAATTCAATGGTATAGGAATGTTATTATCGAGCCCTTGAAGGAAGCAGTTGGTGAAAAGTGTAAGTGTTATTTCATCGCTCAGATGGAAAAGTGTGTCTAAGGTTGGTACGTTCGGTAGATGGAATGCTATACTGCAGTGCTGATTGGGTGTGGTCATACCATGGTTGTGTAATTATATTACTCAGTTATTGAGCATATTGTATGGATCGCACCCCGACGTTCCATTGTCGTTAACCTTTGGAGATATAGCGAGTGGCATACCTTGGGATGGTCAAATGCGGCGTAAGAGCTGAGATTGAATGCATGAGGCATGCTTATGTTGATTATGTCAAATGAATTTTTGAGGTTCGACTAAGAAAGTGTTGACTGAGAACGGGAGAGTCAGAGGAAGGACTCTTATCCGAAACTTTTCACTTGGGGTATGTTTTCGAGGACGAAAACTCTTTTAGTGGGGGAGAGTTGTAACACCCCGAAAATTATTTCTAATTATTTAATTGGAATAATTGATTTTATGAGGAACATTGAGAAATATTGGAAAATAGTTATTGGGCCCTGTGTGATGTTAGGAAGAAGGAGGTGTTAAGTTAGTAAAGCCCATTACTAATTTAATGTTATTTCTATAAAATAATAAGGAGCTGGAGGAAAGGAAAAAGGAACGTGAAAAGCAGAACAGAAGAGACGAGAGATTGGGAAGCTGATACGTGAAGAGGAACAAAGAGGAAGAAGACCAATCAAGAATCCTTGGCCAAGGTAAGGGGTGATTACTCTAATTATATTGTATTATGATTTTGATGATGATAGGATTGAATTAAGGAATTAGAATCTCTATTTGGGATGTTAGGTTTTGTGAAATACCAACACCGACATGTATGATTTGATGAATTGACTGCAATTGATGATGTAGTAATGTTACATGGTGTTATGGTATGTTGTTTGTGCATTAGAATCATGTATTTGGAGTATTTTGATGTTATTGGTGATCAATTTCGTAATGGTATGAGTTGGTATGTGTTTGGGATGCATAAAAGCCTTAAAAATCATGTTTTTCAGCTTCTGGGTTCGTGGGAACCGGTTCCCATGTGGGAGGAACCGGGTTCCACTGTGTTAGAACGTTAAAAATAGCATTTTTGGGTCCAGGAACCGGTTCCCCTGTGGGACGAACCGGGTTCCAGTACAAATTTCCAGCAGCACGTTTTGAAAACTATTCTAACTTCAAACAGATCTAATTTTCAAACCGTAAGTCCGTTTTAGACGCCGTTTTTGACGTTGTTTCTTAAATTAAAAACTCTATAATATAAAGTAAAGAAAACAAAAATAACTTGATTTTATTTTGGAAATCTTGATTTATTTCGTTTGTGGCGTGTTTTGTACATTGTGTGCATGATTTGGTTAATGTGACAATGTGGTGACGTTATAATGATATAAATGTGATTTGACGTTATATGTGGTGTGAATTATATATGATATAATTGTAGATGATGCTGAAATCGAATATATTATTCGGTGTTGCTTTTGGTGAGTTATTGGTAATGACATTGTTCATTTTGATCATGTGGTGATTGTTGTGATCGCATAATGATGATTGATTTGTTTTGAATGATGCATGATACATGTACATACTTATTGGTGATAACTATGTTGAGTTATGTGAGACGATGTTGCTCATCGGATTGGTGATGTTGTAAGTATGTCATATGTGTTCATTCATTCATACGCATTTTTGGTGATGGATCCCGGTGATGAAATGGATCAAAATGGTGGGCATAATTCCCATTGTGTGGAATTTGTGCTGGTTAAACTGTATCTCGGTGATGAAAAAGATCAGTTGGATGGGTGTATCCCATGTATGGTACCACATGCATAAGAGTCTGCATGGTCTTTGTATAAATTGAGACATGTCAGGATGAATTCCGGTGTTATGATTGTGTTGTGTTATTGGTGCATACTTTCGACTTGTGTTTGTGATTGGTATGAATTGATAAATCTGAATATGCTAAGTAGGGTGGATAATTGCTTATGAATTCTATATCGGACGATTTATAATGCTATTTAATTATGATGTAGTCTCACCCTTACTTTAATGATTTCAAATTGAAGTAGCGGCCTAAGCAATCGGTGAGGATGACTCGTAGAGTTTATCCGGTTATGTTGGGTCGTGTCGGTCATGCTCTGATCTTGTAACACTGGGGGACGATAGTCTTAGAGTTTACTTGTGATACACTATTTTGCCATTATTGTATAATGTACCGTTGATTTTATCGGAAATATTTTATAACATTGTTGAATGAGTTTCCGCTGTGTTGAACATGTATTTTGATATTTTTTGGATTATTCCTAATAAAGCATGACAAACGACTTGGTATTCTATTTCTTTTATTAATTGTAGTATCCTTGCTGTGTATTTACTCTGATTTTTATTATATTTCTGCGGGGGTTTAGAAGGGTGTTACATTAGGCAAAAAGACCCATATCCTTGTGTTTTCCCGATGAGTTTGTTCGTCATAGGAAGATCTTGTTTTATCTTAATCACTTATAGGATGAACCCCCATTTCGAGCTTGTTCCTCAATGGGAAGTGTTTTGTTTGGTGTTTCATTCCAACTCCACCTTTGTTTGAACTTTGTCCCCAGCAGATATGATTATTTGGATCAGCGAATCCTGGATTCTCATAGTGCATTTATTTTGCACGATTAAAGACCTGATATTTTCAAACATGAACTTGTTTGTGGTTCCCTAGAAGATTGGATTTATATTCCCTACAGTTGCCACTGCAATCTACCTGATAACGAGTAATGATCTCTTTATTTGAGCAGCTTGTGTGTCCCCAATTTCCTTCTTGAAAGAAGATGACAGTCTCTACGAAGCAAGAAACATGTTTCCAACAGAGATGTTTGGGAATGATAGAAGTTTCACAATAGATGGTTCACCTTCTCAAGATGATGAAGACAGTCTATTGAAGAACCTAATTTTGAAAGTGATTAGTCTCTCGGTGTAAGAAGACAGTTCACTATAAAAGATTCACAATAGATGATGAAGACAGTCTGTTGAAGAACCTAATTTTGCAAGTGATTAGTCTCTCGGTGTAAGAATTCAATTCACTATAGAAAATTCACAATAGATGATGAAGATAGTCTGTTGAAGAACCTAAATATTATGAATGGTTAGTCTTTCCAGCGTCGAGACAGTTCATGTTGAAGTTATTATGAATGGTTAGTCTCTCCAGCGTCGAGACAGTTCATGTTGAAGCTATTATGAATGGTTAGTCTCTCCAGCGTCAAGACCGTTCATATTAAAGTTGGTACTTTCCTTTGTGGATGGTGCGTCTCCCTAGTGTATGAGACAGTTCATT